>NC_143557.1:30725833-31029166 GCF_054136105.1 Typopeltis vanoorti | reverse complement strand
AAGATAAAATTGATGCTTCAAAGGAGATTTTCATATGGCCAAGTGAGACTACAGAACTTTCTGCTGAATGCTGTGTTCACTTTGTTTTGTAAAATGCTTAATGTTATCTCTCTCTCTCTCAGTACTGAATTTAACTGTCAGAGCCAGATTATTATTATTATTACGGGCGACTCCAGGGAGTCCTTAGACTCATCAAGGGAGGCCATAAACATATCCACACAACTATACGACATTCTCACAGTATCTATCATACCTTGCCTTGAACTCACTCACCGTCGTAGCACCCACAACAGACTCTGGCAGCTTATTCCACTCATTTACCACTCTAAAAGTAAAGAACCCAGCTCTAACACCCCTACTAACCACACTCTTGCCCAGCTTCCATAGGTGTCCCCTAGTTCTCCCACCACCAGTCCTGATCTCAAAAATATCCTCTGAATTAATCCTATAGAAACCCTTTAGCAATTTGAATGTCTCAAATCGAATTTAAAAATTATTGAGCTCATACTGAGTAATTCTTAGAAGTGCCATTTAATTATTTGTACGTGTTGAGAAGTTAAAAATTAATTCACTACTTTTAATTCTATAAGGAATGTCAAATCTCCTTAAAGAGATAAGTGAATTACTTATTATAGAGAATAGTATTTATTTTATATAATTACATGTTTACAGTAAATATTTTAATTTTTTATATATTAGAGCTTCATTCTTTAAAATACACAACGTGTTGATCTTGAAAGTCACAGACACAAATCTGAAACATTCTAACCAGCTAAAATATATATATAATTATGTTGTTATCTATACTCCATAACTGACTTTCATATATTGGTTGGATGTAAGTGGGAAATAACACAACACCGGGGAAGTCAAGCTTTCAAAATATAACCTTGACCTCCAGACAACCACTAGGAAAGGTATTTTTTCCTCAAATCCAGATATTATGGTTATACTGCAAGTACTTGGTTGTCAGACTGCACCACAAGGAGGTGTGTGTGTGGGGGGGGGATGACATTTGGTTGGGGTGACTATATATTGGACATTGCCAACTCATTAGAGGGCCCCAACATAAAGTTCTGTTGCATACATTGGAGCAAATGGGGAAGAATATGACTCTGGTGATTAGAGGGTGGCTGATGGACAGATATCAAAGAGTGGTTTATGGAGCAGATGAGTCCAAGAGAAGGCAGGTGTGACCAGTAGTGTAGCAAAGGACCGAGTATTTGGCCCTTTGTTGTTTGATTTGCACATCAATGATACAGGAAATGATTCAACAAGGAATATTCAGTTTGCTGATGATCCTAAACTGAGCAGAGCAATGGTAAATGAAGGTGATACAGAGATTCTGCAGGATGACTTAAACAGACTAGCAGTATGAACAAAGGTAAATGGCTGCCATTTTAATGTGGCCAAGTGTAAGATGATGCATTTTGGGAAGAGATCACAAGATGTGTACTGTATTGATGGAGCTGAACTCAGGAAACTGATGAGGCCAGTAACTTGGGGCTGATTGTGGAGAAAGAGAGTTGAAGTTTAAAGGGCATATTGCAAGCAGCCAAAACAGCACATCACATTATGTGGGTGTTAAAGAACACCCTAGCATTCATAGATAGAAAGGTTATTATTCCAATATATAAGGCTTTAATAGGGCCAATTTGGACTAATGCATGCAGATCTGGACAACTGATTCTGTGGGGAAATGAAGTGGTGGACAGAATCCACAGCCAAGTGACAAAGATTGTGGCAAGTCTATGAAATGTTCCTATGAGAACAGATTGAAGATCTGTGGGCTTCAAACACTAGCTGATAGTCTACAGTAGCAGTGGTTCCCAACCTTTTTGACTCGCAGAGCCCTTTTTAGAATCAATTTCTATGGCAGAGCCCCTTAGGCCTACCCTATGTCATACAAGTTAACGTATATCTTACAATATCTTTATATTGTAAAAATATACCTACCCTAGTAGAACAAAACACAACACTTTATTAATGAACACTTACTAACTACACAACTAAACACTCACAAAGAGGTCAAATGCACAGAAAACTCATGGAAGAATCGCTAAGAAATCACAATGTTATCGCTATGAAAATTCACTGTGAAGTGATTGATTCTACTTTTTGTTTCTTATTCTTTAATTTCATTCAATTTTTATTTATTTTATTTTCCTGGAGTGGCCGCAGAGCCCCTGGGAAGTGCACACGGAGCCCTTAGGGCTCTGCGGAGCACAGGTTGGGAACCACTGGTCTACAGTATTAACACTGAAGACTTTTTTTTTAATACATGGAGAGAGAGAGAGAGAATCACCTGTGGAAGTCGTGTAACACTGTCTTCAGCAAGGGTGTTAGGACTAGATTTTTTGCTTGGAGAGTAGTGAATGGTTTGCAAGAAGTAGCTGTCAGTGCTTCATTGGAGAATGAGTTTAAGGAGAGGTACATCAGGTATTGTGTAAATAATGGATTGTCCACAATGAGTCTTCTGACTATATGGAGATACCTATATAATAATAACAATGGAAAATGGCCAACTATCAGTGAGTAGTACAGATTTTACATAAATTCACATGCAAGTCAAATGCATGCTATTTTAATTTTTCATCCTTCAGTTAATCTTAAAATATTGGAAGAATGAAACTGGAATATAACTCAGTCCATGTATCCACCATGCAAGAGCTATTGTTACTTGATGAATGAATACCTAAAATATCTGTTGATGTCTAAAACGTCACGTTTCATGTCCTCCAAATAACATATTTGATTGTTACCTTTCCTAGAATACTTAAATATTATTATATTTCTGATAATTACTTTGATTAATGTTAATAGCCATACTACTGCTAGTATTTTGTGAATCTTTTACTTATCATTAATGAAGGAGGAATTTACCTAATGCTGATCACATCCAAAGTAGGATTAATCAATCTGATTCCTTATTATGTCTGTTATTCAGGTCGTGGTAATGTGCATACACAGGTCAGTATGTGATATATTAAAAAGCCTTCCTCTCAAACAATATAAATGCGAAGAAAAAAACTTAAAAAATTAAGAAATAATGATATGCATATGCATCTATTTAGAATTTATTTTATACACTGCTACATTAACAATCTCTTATGAAAAACACTATATCTATATGACATGGAAATAGCATCATCTCTAAGAATCAAGAAATCAATTTCTGATAGTTTTTGAGATTTAAAAAACAACAACAACAAAAAAAAAACTTTATAACAAATCACATTAGAAATTTCTTTAATCATTCGTGCCCTGCAAGAAATCGTGACAAGAAATCCATGGGTTTGGGTTCCACGGTGTCTTTAAAATATGCCATCACATGAGTCCTCTGTTTCCATATGTTCATTGTTTCTACCAGTTCCATTTGGCCCTGAAGAAATATTAAATGCTGTGTTTAATGACATCAGAGATTTCCATAACAATTATAATTACATGTCAATAAATTATAATCGACAATTATACAAAGAATAAAATGGGAGACTAACTGGCTGCTGGTGCACAGCATACAATCTCTCCCAGACAAGTCAACTTCCTGGAGTGTGATCCATTTCCAGAAACAGAGCTCTGGCAATCCCAAGAATCAAGAAACTAAAATACATCCTCTTTATTTCTGATGATAATTCCTCACATGAATCATCTATTTTTATACACTTTTATGTGTACTGACTTTGCAAATATTTAGATAATGGAGAGGAGTGCTGAAAAATCTACAAAAATACCTTATCAGGTTTTTGATTGTCTCAACATGGATAAAGAGAATCCAAAAATAATTTTGGCTTTTTCGGCAAGCATCTTTGTAAAATATATGGGATTATGAAATTTCAATAGCTTGTTGTAAGTATATTTTGCTACATTGGCCATGCTTGTTTGAGAATCATTTTCATTCACAATAGATTTTCTGAATAAAATTGACAACTGAATGAATTTAAAAATATACCATGGTACAAATGGGCAGATAATCTGGCCCATTTGTACAATAGTCCAATGGAAAATTCCTGGTATCCTGCTGAGCCAGTCTGTCCCTGTCTAACCTTTCACTCTTCTCACATAAAATGTTGGTGGCTATGGAACCAAACAAGATTTTATCATCAGGTTTGCATCAGGATGCTTTCTTGACCAGCTACTGAACAATCCTGTTGCCACTTATTTTGACACACTGCACCCAGAGGAGGTGAGTATAGTGATATATGGTGGGGGGGGGGGGGGAAGAGGAACACTACTGGAACAACCATGGTGGGAGACACTGGGTACTTACAGCTGGGAGCATGTTCACAAGTCTTTTATTCCCATTGATTCTCTGACTCTTTTACATTACCAGCCACAAAAGACAATAACACTGCAAATCAGAAAAAAATCTTCCATAAAAAAGGAACAAAAAGACAAGTTAATGTATGTCTTACAATATCTTTATATTATAAAGATATTGTAATAAATTACAAACCAAAATATCATAAAACAAACAACAAAAATCCAATAAACAAAGCATGCATTCACAAAACACTTCCACATCCACTTCACCAAAATCTGTAGCTTAAATACAAACTAGACCAGGTCTATTATTTTTTCCAACACCTAGAATTGGCAGTCTCAACAAACTAAACTATTTTAACTACACTCTGCAAAAACTCTGCATAAAGATGATAGGATTTCATGACACATCACCACACATCATAAGGGAATGTTCCAGGGAATTGGCAGTAGCATTGGCATGCTTGTTTAATAAAATTCTTGCAGCAGCACAGGTTCCAAGGGAATGGAAGGAGGATAAAATTATTCAACTGTATAAAGGTAGTGATAAGGCTGTAGCTTCAAATTATAAGCTGGTCTGTACATCTAGAGTTGTGGTGAAGGTACTGGAGAGATTGGTGACAGGTAGGATACAGAAATTGGTTGATAACAGCAGTATTCTCTGTGGTTATCAGCATGGGTTTGTTAAGGGAGGATCATGCTTCACTAACTTACTTATGTACTATAACAAGGTGACAAATACCTTGGACAGGGGAGATGCATATACAGTGGTGTAACTTGGATTTTGCAAAAGCTTTTTGATAGACTGTTGCATGACAACTGTTAAATAAATTTAAACAGATGGGGTTGGATAACAGACTTCTGAGTTGGATCAGTTACTGGCTGTCAGAGAGGTATCAGAAAGTTGTATATAGGGGTGGGGGTATCCCGAAAGAGAAAGGTCACTAGTGGAATACCACGGTGGGCACTTTTGGGACCATCGTTGTTCAATTTGTATGTTAATGATATTGGGATGGGTTTAACTAGTGATGTGCAGTTTGCAGATGATGCAAAAATAGGGAGAACAATGCAGAGTCAAGTGGATATTATGGCCTTACAGAAGAACTTGAAGTTAGTGGAACTATCAGTTCAATGTTGCAAAGTGTAAGGTTTTGAGATTTGGTAAGCAATGATGGGATACAAATTATACACATGGTGGGGAAACTTTAAAGAAAGTAGAGGAGATAAGAGATCTAGGAGTGATGGTGAACAAGGACCTGAAATTCAGGGACTGCGTTGCACAAGTTGTGAAGATGTCACATCGCACAATGGCAATGATGAGGAGGACCCTGACATGCAGAAATAGAGAGGTTATGATGCCACTGTATAAGGCCTTAATCAGGCCTCACAGGGATTATTATGCACAGATTTGGTCACCAGATTTTCATGGTGATGAGGATATGTCGGAAAGGGTCCAGAGAAGCTTCACAAAGGTAGTTGTCTTTGGAGTACAAGGACATATTGAGAGAATATAAGTTGCAGAGCCTCTTGAATAGGAGGAAGAGGGGGGGGGTTATGATTGCAACATATAAGCTAGTCAGGGGTTGTTATCAGGTTGACATGGAAGAGATTTTTCATAGAATGGGTGAGTGGAGGGGGTAGAACAAGAAGCCATCTCTGGAAACTGTATATGGAGGGTGTGAGCAGAGGGGTGAGGAGAAGGTTCTTTGCATGGAGAGTGGTTGCATTGCCTGAGTATGTTGTGAATGTAGACACATTGAATCAGTTTAAAGCATATTTGGATGAGCATTGTGTGCAATATGTGTACCTCTCATGTTGAGTCTCTGACTCCATGGAGGTCAGATGTTAATAATAATTCCCCCCTATCACAAGAGCAGTATTAGTGTCGTATGGTCTGATATCAAATGTCAGAGAATGCCAAACTTGAAATTCTCTATTTTTGATGTGTTCTGGTCCTGATTATTTATCTTCATAGTTTGAATTAGAAATTTGGACTACAGAAACTCACACTAGCTTCCCTTCACTAATTCTATTGAACAAGCTATAAGAAATTACAAAGTGTTTTGTGCTTATGATTTAGCACAAACCGTTCATCTGTCCACCAGTATAGTAGATAATCCCTACCATACTCCAAACTCCTTAGACTTCCTCTTAGAGGGTTATCCCTCCAAATATATCAGACCTTTACTCCTACCCTCTTTTACTGACTATGAACATAACCTCATTTAAGATTGACCTCTAATTTCTACTCCTGCTTTCCACGGTTGGAGTATTGTTTCCACCCTACTGACCCCAACACCAATTCTGACTGAAACAATTTTTGCCGGAATGAACTTCTAAGTGACAAGAGCTGAAAAACTTTGAGAGCCAAATGGGAAAAAAATTGTATCTTGTCCTTGAACATCAGCTGACCCTCTTAGCTTCTCCTTGATAGGGAGAACACTCCCATACACTGGGTGAAACTTTTGCTCTTCTATGTATTCAACTTTCTTTCACACCTTAACCTCATCCAAAGAAAAGTCTGACCTTCTGATGTTACTCCTCTGCTCCAACTCTTGCAAAGATAACTAAGACAAATCACCTCCCACTATACCAAGAACAGCTTACTGCATGCTTTCTCTTGTTCTTTAGTCAGGACACTAGTAAGAATTCCGATCAGTTCATATGCCAATAAGTCATTCTGTCATGACGGTATTCCCAAAGCTGAGCTTAAAATTTATGCTCTAGAATTAACACCTCACCCTATATTTTCTTGACAATTTTCATACCTTAATATCTACTATACAGTAGAATCAAGCCTATTTCAGATATATGTATACCTGAAAAAAAAAAAAAGAAAGAAAAGTCAACAATCAAACTATCCGCCTAATGCCCTCATTTCATTTTGTTTCTCTCAAAAATAATAAAAATGTCATCAGTAATCAACTTCTTCACTACCTGAATGCCTACTGATTAAATCACAACCACCAATATTAATTCAACAACTCTCAATCCACAGCTGATATTTTAGTCAGCATTAACTCCTTTGGACACAAACCACAAAAAAGAAATGAGAAATTTGTGCAGACCAAAAATTCTTCTGGTCCTGATAGTATCTCCCAAACTGTACTAAACTATGCTCCAAAATAAACACATCAGTGTATAGTTTCTACGATCTTTTACATTCAGCTGACACTTATCCCAATACATGGAAGCAAGCATACATTAAACTTATTAAAAAAAAAAGAAAAAAAAAAGAGAAATGAAAGTCTGCTTTTCAACTATTGGTTGAGTGCACACATCTTAGTCCTCTTCAAAACAATGGAGGTCATTAACAGTCAACCATTCCTCTACCTAGAAGTCTGTCAGTATGGATTCCGCTACTCTAGATCCACAGCAGATCTCTTAGTCTACCCAATGACTGAACGAGAGCTACTAAAAAAAAAGTTCTTAGAATACTGTTTAGAGAAATTTGTGCTGTAGTTCTTGATATTTCCAGAGAATCTGCTGATGTCCAGCATCTTTTGATGAATTTTCCAACCTCTGTAATAAATCATGCAGTACTCAGCCATCCCGAGCTTCAAAATCTTCTACATCTAGTGCATTTAAACTGATCTCTACACTATAACCTGGTTTCATACAACCTTCAATAATACATAAATTACCAGACAGGATCAGAGCTCTCTCTTCTTGGACTGACATCCACTACCTTTTTATTTTTATTTTATTTATTTATTATTATTTTTTATAGAAAACCCATCAACTAGATGTTGGTCAACCTTCAATAATACATAAATTACCAGACAGGATCAGAGCTCTCTCTTCTTGGAGTGACATCTACTTCTACCTTTTTTATTTTTATTTTATTTATTTATTATTATTATTTTTTAATGGAAAACCCATCCATGAGATGTTGGTCAACCTATAGTACACTAGTACTATGGATTGTATTCCTTGGGAAACACATGGTGGGAAACTAGCAGTGGAAGGGATGAACAAAGAGTAGGAGAAATTTGGAGTTGAACTGTGAGAGGGTGTTGATTGGCTGCTGCTGCAGGCATTTGAACAGATTTGTAAGAGGGTGGGGAATTATCGATGCCAATTCTGATGAACAGCAACCATAGAAGTATTTATAGAAGATGCAGGCTGTGGAAACTGAACACCTGTGTGCAAAAGTGACTGGAGTATATTAGTCAGAGAAGGGCCATCAATCAAAATACTCTTTTCTGTACAGAGCCAAGTATTTTTAGGGAGCTCTTAGGGCACTGCCATGGATGTGGAAGCAGTATTTAATGGTTGGATGGATTTGTGATTTGTACATGGTTAGGAGCTGTTTAGAGTTACGGTAATGCCTCAAGCTAAAGAGAAAATCTAATTTTTTTGGATGCAAAGGAGGCAGTATTTTTGATATGTGTACCAAGAGAGATTTGAGGTTAGAGTTAATCCAAGAAAGTAAATCTCATCTTGAATAGAGATTTGGGTATTGTTTAGAGTTACATTAAAAGAGCAGAATTCTTTTTTTTGAGGAAATAATACAAAGCTCTGTTTTGCTAGCATTGAAGTTGACAAGGTTATCCAAACCCCACTGATAACTGTTTTGAAGATCAGAATTTAAGATATTTGAGTTCTGCAGGATGTGGTGGTTTGTGCTTTGCAAGGTTTCCAAACGAAAAGGAGGAATGCGATGTGCTGTCATCAGCAAAACTGTGTACTAGATTGTCAACCAGCTGGAGTAGATCATTTATATGAAGAAGGAAGAGGGTGGCAAAAGAATAGAGCCCTGTTGGGATCCCAGCTTTAGTTGTACAGATAGAAGATAAAGAGCCATCCACCATCACTCAACGTTAGCATTCAGTCAGAAAGCTGACTACCAAATTGCAGAAGTCGGGGTAAGACTGAACAATGAGAATTTGCTAATAGAACTTTGTGCCAAGTTTGGCACAAAGTTCTATTCGCAAACTCCTGTCATTAGACTACTGTTATTCCTAAAGTCCTGATGGTGCCCCCTAGCGGGTTATATTAGGTATTCTTGGCCGTTGGGCTGAAGTTCTCATGATATACGTTTCCCAAATTTGGGACAGTCTCATGCATCCAAATTTGTTGAGGTTGGGCACATTTTTTAGGGCTGAGGCTGATTCTATGAATAGTCTTTCAAATTTATACTTGCTGCGGTGTATTATTGTGGCTTTCTTCCAATGTATTCTGTGGCAAGTATCCACAGCATGGTCTGCAAGCCCAGAGTGGCTGTAATGGTGAAACCGGATGTAGTCCTTGTGTTCTGAAATTCTGATATTCGCTGTCCTGCCTGTTTGGCCAAAATAGGACAGTTTACAGCTGCAAGGGACCTGGTAAACACCAGGTAGGTCTAGGGAAAGTGGTTGGTCTTTTGTGGAGCAGATAAGGGATGCCAATTTTCTATATGGTTTGTAACAAGAGGTCAGGTCATATTTTTTCAGGATTTTGGTTATTTTTTCAGAGGTGCCCCGGATGTAGGGGATAGTGATTGATTTAGAGTAATCTTTATTGTGTAGAGGGGAGGGGGGGGGGTTGTAGTTTACTGGTTTTAGTATTTTGGGGAGGTTGTAGCTATTGGCTGAGAACATATTAAGGATGTGATTTAGTTCAGTGGTTAGGGCCTTGTCATTTGAACAGATTACTTTAGCTCTGTTATGTAGTATCTTAATAACACCATATTGTTGTGAGGAGGGGGGGGGGAATTGTTGGTGAATATATCTGCCTGTATCGGTGGGTTTACTATAAACTGAGAAAACCAAGGTTCCATTGGGCTGGTGGGTGATCTTTTTCCAAGGTGAACTTGATCCTGGGGTGTTGGTTGTTTAAGTGTGTTAAGGAGTGGAATGTATCTGAGCCATGTGGCCAAATAGCGAAAACATTATCAACATAGCAAAGCCATATACAATGGTACTTTGGTTTGCGAGCATAATTTGTTCTGGAAACATGCTTGTAATCCAAAGCACTCGTATATCAAAGCGAATTTCCCCATAAGAAATAATGGAAACTCAGATGATTCATTCCAAAACTCAAAAATATTCATATAAAAATGATTAATACAAAATATGTATACCTTCGTTTACCTTATATATGTATACCTTTTTATATTTTTATTTTTTATTATGTATTTAAATGTAATACTGTATACATAAAGTAATCGAATTTATTAATTACATTTCAATTAAATATTACAGTAATTGTATTGGGAAGGATGACTTTCATTGTCACTAACGGAATCACTGCTATCTGTTGACTCTTTTTCTTTTTGTGCAACTTTAACAAGGAACCTATCCAATGACACTTGCTTTTGCTTCCTTTTGAGGATTTCACGGAAATATGACATTGCATTGTCATTAAACAGATTCATCGCTCACACTGCCACAGCCTTACTCAGGTGGTGCATTTCTATAAAATTTTGCACTGTTTCTCATATTTTACACACCTCCCTAATCTCATTTGAAGAGAGGGATGTCTCCATCTTTTTCTCCTCCTCCTCCTCAGACGAGATCTCCTCCATAATCTCTTGCTGTTGCTCACAATGCAGATCTCCATCAGTGGTAAACTCCTGGCCATGTTCCTCCACCAGCTCTTGAATGTCGTCCTCATTCACCTTCAGTCCCATGGTCTTCCTCAAGGACATAATTTCATCGACAACTGGCAGCTCCTGTTCATGAGCAAACCCCTCGATGCAATCAGACCACAGTTTTCTCCAAGTAGAATTAAGGGTTCTCTTGGTGACCTTATCCCAGGCTTTATCGATGATCTTGACGCAGTTTACGATGTGGAAATGATTTTTCCAAAACTCTCGGAAGGTAGGTTAGTTTCTTTGGTCACCTCGAAGCATCGCTGAAATAGTGCCTTGGTGTAAAGCTTTTTAAAGTTCGAAATGACCTGTTGATCCATGGGCTGGAGTAATGTTGGGAGGAAGGCACTTGACCTTAATGAACTCGAATTCTTCTAGTAAGTCGTTCTCAAGGCCTGGAGGATGAGCAGGAGCATTATCCATAACCAGCAAGACTTTGAGTGGCAATTTTTTTTCTAAAAGGTATTTCTTCACTGCAGGACTGAAGACCTCGTTAATCCACTCAACGAACAAGATACAAGTGACCCAAGCCTTGCTGTTGGACCTCCACATAACGTTTTAACTGGCTCTTCTGCACCTTGCATTTCTTGAAGGCTCGTGGATTCTCAGAATGATACACGAGCAGGGGGCTTGACTTTGAAATCACCGCTTGCATTAGCACACAGCAAGAGGGTGAGACGGTCTTTCATGGGCTTGTGACCGAGCATTGCATTCTCTTCTGCTGTAATGTAGGTACTCTTTGATATCTTTTCCCAAAAAAGCCCCGTCTCATCGCAATTAAAAACTTGCTATGGCAGATAAGACCCAGAAACCATGAGCTTCTGGAACTCGGCAACGAACGCCTCAGCTGCCTTTGTGTCTGAACTCGCAGCCTCTCTGTGCCTCACAACACTATTGATGCCATTTCTCCTCTTAAAATTATCAAACCATCCCCTGCTCACCTTGAAGTCTTCTTCATTTTCTGTAGATGTACCTGGCAGTTTACTTATGAGGTCAGCGTACAAGGCCTTTGCCTTCTCACAGATCAAGTTCTCGGTCACAGTATCACCTGCTAGTTGCTTCTCATTTATCCACACCAAAAGCAACTTTTCTATATCTTCCAGAATACGCGGCCATTGCTTTGATACTGTCGTGACTCCTTTTGCTACATCTAACCCCCTTAGTTCTTTCTTCTTTAATACTGTGGAAATTGTTGACGTAGACTTCTTATAAAATCTTGCAATGGCAGCCACTTGCATACCTTGTTCATGCTTCCTGATGATTTCCTTCTTAACCTCCAATGTAATCATCTCCTTCTTCTTACAGCCTTCTTTTTCAACCCTTTTCTTTATTGGGGCCATTGTCATAGTACAGTTAATAAAGAACAGTCACTACATTTGGACACAAAATAAAAAAAAGTGCTTTACACACACACACACACACACGTGGTCACAACGCTAGCACGAATGAGGTATGCCGAATGAGACTGAGTATGCGAGACGATTACCCACAATCTCGAGCAGCTTGTGATCACGTGACGCTTGGCAGACAAAGTGTATAGGTAATACTCATATTGCAAGACCTCGCTCGTTTATTAAGTTCAAATTTATTAAAAATTTTTGCTCGTCTTGCAAAACACTCACAGACCAAGTTACTCGCAATCCAAGGTACCACTGTAGTAGGTTTTTGTGGGGCAGAGTTTAAGGCTTTCTCTTCAAATGTCTCCATAAAGAAGTCGGCTAGGGGTGCGGAGAGTGATGAACCGATGGTTGTCCCCTCTATCTGTTTGCAGAATTTTCCCTGCCAAACGAAATAGCTTGAATTCACTGTGAACTGAAATAGGGCTGAGATATCGGGAGGGAATTTGGCTTGGATGAGCTCTAAGGTTTCCTTGAGTGGGACATTTGTGAATAGGGAGGAGACGTCGAAACTGACCATTATGTCAATATATTGGAGTGTAAGGTTTTCTATACTAACTTTGAAGTGGGCTGAGTTTTTTTGTGTGATGGTGTGTTGCCAGTATAGTGTGTGAGCTCTTTGGTTAAATGTTTGATTAATTTGTACGTGGGGAGTCAGTGCCATCCACTATGGGATGTAATGGCACATTTTGTTTATGAATTTTTGGAAGTCCATAAATTTGAGGGGGGGGGGGTATAGAGTTAAAAGGTTTTAATTTGTTGGTGACTTCCGCAGGCCAAGAAGTGATCTTCTTAAGAAGCCAACGGAGTTTTCTGATTTGTGAGTTGGTGGGATTATATTCAATAGGGAGGTAGGTAGCCCGATCTAATAATAAAGCATTAAGCTTACCTGCGTAGTCAGTATGGTTGAGAACCACGGTGGCGTTCCCATTTACGTTTTGGTGATTACTATTCTTTGTTTTTCTTCATTTCCTGTAGAGCTTTGTATTCACTATTGGATATGTTGGTTTTGCTTTGGTGAGAACACAGACTACATCCAGTCTAATATTGTTGGCAATGTGGTTTGGAAGGCGGCGGATACCGCATTCGATCTGAATCATTATTTCTTCAGCCGGTATTTTTCTCAGAGCAATGGCAAAGTTGTGGCCACATGTAAGAATGTTGAGTGCCCCAGGTTTCAAATCCATGGAAGAAAGGTTGACTACTGTGTTGAGTGGTAGTTTCGGATCGGAGTTATGTGTTCACAATACATGTTATTTATTTTCACGATGTTGATGACTACACAGAATGATAAGAAAATAATATTTATTAAGTTATTTGGCGATATTTCACTGGTATATTATCCAGCATCTTCAGAGCACAAAAATGGGTTGTCATAGTATGCAAAACAACAATAATTTGCTATAGCTGTGGGACTAGTTTAAAAAAATTGTAACAGACAACACAAGGAACTAAAGTCCTAATTAGGCACCATCTATGTTGGAAAAAGAGAGATAACTAATATTAATTAGATCTTAAAATGATTCTCCCAGGTTTTTGGTAAATTTACAGCCATACTTGTTGAGGTTTGGAGTATGTTTAAAAGCTTCTAATGATTCCAAAAGCAATTTTTCTGACTTCTGTGTAGCACTTTTGTTATCATCCAATTGACTCTTTGTGAAGTAGTCTGCTAGACCCAACTTGCCATAAAGATAGTGTCAGATGTACTTTTTATAATAAATTTAGTTTAATCCTTTATCTAAGTGTAAGCAAACAAAGTTTGCGCCTGAAGTATCTTCAGCACTGAGGCAACTCGTGGTAAAGGTGGACCAAGCTCTCATCACTCCTTATCTTAGTATCTCTCATAAAGCAAAGCACATCTCCTTGTGGACATGTATGATGCTATGCATTAAGGGAAGGGCCACTACCCAGACCGGTTTCAACCTTTATTGAACGTTCAAGTATAGGTCAAACTCCAAAAACTCAGCATTGTTCCCCTCAGTGGCAGGCTCACCCCAGCACCGAGCAGAGCCGCTCATTTGCTCATATCTCATCCAAGGGGTAACAGCAAAAGCCATGCCTCAGTTAACTTCACAGGCCAGCAATGCCATTCATTACCGCCCCCCCCCCCCCCCCCACACACACACTACAACAACAGCCAAGCCTCAGTTAAAACTTCATGGGCTACAGCAATGCCATTCATCACCCAAGATTCTAACCGGTTTAGACCTTCATCGAAGTCTCATCAGTGGGAGCCAGACCCAGAGATGGTGATACTAAGACAACAACAACAACAACGTTACTGGCTTGCTGGGTGAAGCATAAAATGCTTTTGTTTTCCCCTTTGTCTGTGTCAAGAAGCTTGATGGGGGGGGAGTTATGAGCCTTATGCTTGCACATTGTGAACAATGGGATTAGCTCTGTTCTGCTGAGAGCAGGATTGCCTTGGGTCTTTTATGCCTGTGATAGTCATGTTCACTATAACTGGAAGCTTGTCAGATTAGTGGGTTGGGATGAGAGTGTGCCTTGCTGAAGAACTTTTCCGCATGGTCGTGAAGAAGGGAATGGATGTCTGGAGTTCTGGTTTCTCTGTGGATCTGCATGTTTCTGACGAACCATAGGGTGTCCAGGATCATCCGCAGGCACTTGTTTTGTACCCTCTGTAGTTTCAGGATGTTGGATTTGGATATGTGACTCCATGATGGGGACACATATGTGATTACAGGTCGTATTACCATCTGATATAGTAGCAAATTGTTGCGTGTATCCAATTTGCTGTTGCAGTTGATCATGGGGTACAGCTGGACTATGGCACTGGATGTCTTTGTGCCTATGAGCTTGATGTGGCTACTGAAATTTAGTTTTTTGTCTAGCTGTACTCCAAGGTATCTGGTTTCTGTCTGCCATGGTATCTTTTTTCTGAGGAGTTGAATGTCATCTTGGATAAAGGCTTTGTGCCTGATGAATAGTATAGCTGAGCTTTAGTGGGGGTTTACTAGTATCCTCCAGTCCGAGAACCATTTCTCTAGCTTTGTGATGGTGTCCTGGAAACAACTGATCACCAGGTGTGGGCTGAGAGATCTTGTCATTATGGCTGTGGCGGTAGTCCTTGGGTTTTGTGGGATGTCGGCCACGTAGATTGTGAAAAGTAGGGGAGCCAGTAGGGATCTCTGTGGTACTCCTGCCTGGATTTTGCGCCTATTCGAGATGGTGTCATTTAATTTTATCTGCATGGATCTGTCAGTGAGGTATGATTTTATTAACCAGATGAGGTTTGTTGGTATGTTAGCCTGCATGAGTTTGTAGAGTAGACCTTGATGCCATACCTTGTCAAAGGCCTTGGCAACATCCAGAAAGACTGCAGCTGTGTGCAGGTTCCAGTTGTATCCATGTGTGATGTGTTCCACTAGTCGATATATTTGTTGAGTCGTGTTGTGTACACGGCAGAAGCCAAATTGTTCGTTTGGCATTATTCCTAATTTGTCTGATTTTTCTTGTAGTCTTGAGAGGATGGTTCTTTCAGCAATCTTTCCTAGGTTGGATAGCAGGCTGATGGGACAGTAGTTTTGCGGAAGTTTTGGATTGTTTCCTGGCTTTTTTATTGGTATGATGTTCGCAGCTTTCCATTCAGTGGGGAAGTGTTGTATCCTTAGTATTGCATTGGTTATGTTAACCAGATGCACAATAGCCTTTCGAGGAAGCAGTTTGATGATTCTGTTTGTAATTCCATCTGGACCAGGAGCTTTTTCGTTGTTTAGATGTTTTATGATGCTGGCTATTTCCATTGGAGCAGTGGAAGTGATGCTGTCTGGCTTGTCCATGGTCAGTCTTAAGGTACGCTTGACCTGCTGGTGGATTTTATAAATGTGGGTGATGTTCATGTTCTGCTGCATTGTTTTTCTAGGTTGTCTGCTATTGCTTCTGCTTTTTCTGTATCAGTGTGTGCAGTTCCGTGTACTGTTTGCATGGGGGGGGGGTTAGTGGGTTGCGTTTGGTGAGCAGGGTCTTCAGAAATTTCCATATTGTGTGATCTTCTGGGTTGAGTGATGACAGTTTATTTTCCCAGTCCTGATTCCTGTGGTTTGAAGTGACTTGGTTGTTCAAGTTGTTCAGAGTTTTCTTGTCCTGAGGGGGCTCTTGTGTTGTGGTATCGTTTCCTGGCTTTGTTTTTTGTTCTGATTAGGTCCATGATGTTTTCTAGGAGCCGTCTGGTCGGGTGGTTGGTTGTGGTTTTGGTGACTGCATCTAGTGCTTTTTTGATTTGATTTGTTAGACTGCTTACTGCTTCATCTATTTCTTCTTTTTTGTGGATGATGGGTGCAGGGCCAATGAATTCTGGTAGGATTTTGGCTAGCTTATCCCATGATATGAAGGTGTACAGGGGAGAAAGTTGGTCTTGCATGCCAAGTTTGATCAGGAATGGATTGTGGTCAGATGATAATTCATTGATCGTCTGTAAGGATAGCTATGTCAAGTACATCTGATCTGCCATGAGGGCTGTAATGAGTGTGCTTGATGGGTCCTGCTACCACAACTGCCACGTCTATTGTTGGTGGTGCTGAACCAGGCTGCATGCTTGGCATTTAAGTCTCCTGTTATGATGGTGGGGTCTGTGGTGCCAAGGATGGCATCCAGGTATGCCTGGTGAATTGTAGGTGGCATATATCTTGAGACTTCCAGCATTGTTTGTGTGGACTTGGATTCCTGTAATCTCCAGGTTGGTGGTCTGTGGGTTGGATATGGCATTGTGGTGGAGGTATGGTTTGATATAGATGGCAGTGCCTTCCCTTCTGATGCCGAGTCTGTCCGTTCGGTACATTGTGTATCCTCTCACTTTTGGGTTGTTAGCAGGTCTCAGGTGGATCTCGTTGATCAGCATTATGTCAGAGTTGTGTCTGAGTGCAAATTCTTGTAGTTCTAGTGTCCTGCTGGTGAGGCCATTGGCGTTCCAGGCACCTATCAGGAGCGAGTTGGGTTTTACTTTAGTTTTATTCATTGTTGAGTGCCGTCAGAATGGAATGGGTGCCTTGAAGGATTTTCTTCATGGAGGATGGCGTAGGATTTGTTTTACTGAATTCCTGAAGAATGATAGCTAGCGAGGCAGTTAGAACTGACACTAAGGTCTCATATTTACTACACGAGTTGCCAAAAGGTGTCTCAACTTATTATTAAATTACTCTGGATTTAGAGAAACATGTTGGAAGTTTTTTTCCACTTGATTAGACTATAATAAATTTATTTTAATCCTTCATCCAAGTGTAAGCAAACAAAGTTTGCACGTGAAGTATCTTCAGGACTGAGGCAACTCGTAGTAAAGATGGACCAAGCTCTCATCACTCCTTGTCTTAGCATCTCCCATAATGAAAAGCACATCTCCGTGCAGACATGTATAATGATATGCATTAAGGGGCCACTAACCAGACTGGTTTCGACCTTTATTGATGTCTCGTCAGTGGGAGCCAGACTATTCTTAATATTCTACCTTTACCACGAGTGGCCTAGACTTGCACTACCTGCAGGGGCAAACTTCACTTACTTGTCTGTTTGCTTACTTGGGAAATGGAGTAAAACCAGGTTTAAAATAGCTTGGTATCTTTACTGCCCACTCAGTCTCCAAAAGCTAGATAGGGTATAAAGGCCTCGTCTACTCCCTATTAGGGAATAAAAGGCATTACTTGATTTTTTTTTATAAGTATCTACCCTATATATATAAAATGATAAACCTTTTTGTGTAACGTTTTTCTGTCACGTTTTTTTCAAGTTATTTGAAACGTTTTGAAACTCAGGGGAGAACTGACCTACCAGTCCGGAACTCGGGGGGGGGGGCACCATAGGCGCCAGGGGGTGGAGCCCCCTAGTGTGTGTGTATATATATATATATATATATATATATTATTCTAATTCTCGGATCTCAGTCAGTAGATAAAAAGCATGAACATATCCCAATTCCGAGTCAACACTACAAGTCATATATACAGGGTGTTCGGGATAAATTTGACAGTTTCGTAAGGAAAAAGAAAATCTTCTTTGTATCTATTAAATTTAATGAATTGACAAAAAAACATTACAGGCAGAGTTAATTACAATACTATCAACAAGATTTACTCAAAATAACCACCATTAGCATCGATCACAGCTTCAATTCTGCTTCGGAACCTCGAACAAGCTGATGCTACAGTCTCCCTGGGAAGGGCCGCAAAAACTGTTTTAATTTTATCCATTAACTGGGCTTTTGTATTACTGGAAGTGCGATTGGTGTCTTTTTTAACTGCGCCCCATACAAAATAATCCATGGGGTTAAGGTCTGGGGAGTTTGGAGGCCAAACATTTGGACTGGTGAAGTCGTAGAAATTTTCAGACAACCATTTTTGACTTTTCCCAGAGGTGTGGCAAGGGGCCGAATCCTGCTGCCATACATACGGCCTACCATTGGCTACCCTTGTTATCCAGGGCTTGACTACAGTTAGCAACTCCACGAACAAAGCCCGAATTCCAATGCCAGGGTTCTTCAACACCTGTTCCTGCAGATTTGCGAGGAATTCTGCTGTACGAACGCAATCAGATCGTCTGCTAGGGATCTTTCTTCTTGCTACATCCTCGTAGTCACCATTGTAAGTCTCTAGTTCATGCCTGATTGTTTTTACTGTATTCAGGGAGCATTGGGCAGCAGTCGTAATATCCTTATTTTGATGGCGGGCACGAATCATCATGATACAAGTTATTCTCTTCCATGATTCAGGTGGGTTCCAGCTATCCATCCTTTCTGACATCTTGTATATGAATGAAGAAGGGTCCAAACTTTTAAATGAAGAGAAGTGTGTGTTAATACATGTAACTTACGGAAAAATATAATTAATTATAAATATGTCAAATTTATCCCGAACACCCTGTATATATCAGAACAATTCACTTAAGGCAGGCATGGCCAACTTCATTCTATACGAGGGCCAATATATGATGAGTGGTAGAATTACAGGCCGCACACTTTTAGGCAGAACTTAAATAAAAATAAGGTCTGAATTTTTTTAAGGCAATGGTTATATGTATTGAATTACTATATTTATTAAATCATTTTACTACTGGGAGAACAATATAAAATACTTCATTTAAAAGAAGTTGTTAAATTAAATTTAATTGCATATTTCTATAACCAGAGCAGAGCAAGTGACTTTCAATGATGCGTAACTCTAGAGCGCATAGAAATCTACTACTCCCACTGCTACAACTAGTACAGAGAAGCAGTAGATTTTATAAATTGAGTAATTTTTTAAAGCCATTTTGATTCCATGTTGAGGATATAAATTTTTTCTGTCATCAGAAATAATGAATATAACTAGCATATCAATCAGGAAATCTGTGGTCGAAACCAATAGCTAAATTAATAATACATATAATTTAATATAGTTTTTATCATGCCTCGGGCCACACAAAATAACGTTACAGGCTGAATGCGGCCCACGGTGCTGTTGTTGGCCACCTATGACTGACTTAAGGTATCAAAATCGGAGGGGAACAGATCAGTTTTTTTTTCTCTCTCTCGTGCAAAAAGAGGTATAGCAATAGCAGGTGACTGTGGTATTATTATCAGTTAGCAATAGCATTTTACATGTTAGTTCTTAAGAAAAAAACATGCAAAATGTTAGTTCTCAGGAACATTAAAACATTGTTACTTTATAAGCAGATGAATGGGGATGTCAGTGCTATGAGCAGGTAGATGAATGAGTCTGACATCCCCCCCTCCTTCATCTAACTACGAAGTGATTAACAGTTGCATTCATGCACTTAAAGATGTCTGTTTGCAATTAAAATGGAGAAGTTTTAGATTCTTTTGTTTAAATTGATGATAATATTCAAATTGACAAAATATGAAGCAAAAGCATTAGCTTTGAAAATTAAAGATTGTGCATGTTTGTGTTCACTTATAATCTTTTATGCAGGATCAATGTAGTGAGTGAAATGCTTCAGAATCCAAACAGAAATTTAACTGAATCAAAATTTGAAAATCTTAATGTTATATTTGAATCGGCAAAAATCAAGAAAAAAAAAAGTGTTAAATGATTTAATTTTTCATACATTTCTTTTTCCATTACAAAATAAACGTTTCTTGTTATTGTACAATTTTTCTAGTTAGTGTGTGCATCTTTAGTTATGATAGCCAGTAATCGGCTATCATAACTATGTATCTGTAATTCTAGTCTATATGCATTTTTGTATGTTTTACGATTTTGGCTGTGTTGGTAACTAAACAGTCGATGTTATGACAACAGATTCTTCTTCGTAATGAAATTATTTAATGGTAGTATTAAATTTTGACATTAAGGACTGGACTGGCTTGAATTACCAAAAATGTTCCAGAGCAGCAAAAGAAAGAAAAAGGTTCCGTGACATCGTTGCCAACCTCCTTCTAGGAGATGACACTTGAAGAAGAAGTATTAAATTTGCTGTGTCTTTTATTCTTCGAATGCATACAAAAGAACAAAGCATTTATCTTCTTTCATTTACTGGAGATATAACTGCAGAATTTTCAAATGCTTGTTTGGAAAATCATCAGATTATAATACATATAAGCTTTTGTTTACCTTCCTTTGAAAATGCCATTATATGGATCGTCATGCTTCAGTTTTAGAAATGAGTGTTTCTACTTTTATGAACAGGAAATAAAGTTATGATTGTATGCTCTGATTTTATATAAAAAGTGTATATGCGGTGATAATTCAGCAGAAACTTCTTCTTCTGGAAATTGCAATCCATGATCTTTATATACTTTTAATTCTGAAATGAAGACCCCCCCACTACTCCAAATAATCTCTCTATCTCTCTCTCTCTCTCTCTCTCTCTCTCTCTCTCTATATATATATATATATATATATATAGAGAGAGAGAGAGAGAGAGAGAGAGAGTGGTCGTCTTATGTGTATACGCCCCGCAAGTTGGCTATACAGCAGAGGAGAAAGATGAGTTTTGGAACGTGTTAGATGAAGAAATGAGGGAACTGGAAGAAAACAAGATGGCGATTGTCAGAGGAGACTTGAACGGACACATAGGGAGACAAAATAGAGACTGTGAAAGGGTGCATGGTGGCAATGGAGTGGGAATGGTGAACCAGGAAGGAGAGAGGGTTGTAGACTTTTCAGTAGCGTTTGATCTGGCAATTGTGAACTCGTTTTTCTACAAGAGGGAAGAACATCTGATAACATTTAGAAGTGGTAACAACAGTTCACAAATTGACTACATTTTGATTAGAAGAAAACATATTAAGGTTGTGACAAATTGTAAGGTAATTCCAACAGATCAAGTGGCACAACAACACCGACTGCTGTGTGCAGACTTTAAAATAAGATCGAAGATAAGAACCTCTGGAAGCCATGGGATGAAGACAATTAAGTGGTTTCGCTTAAAAGAAGAGAGTGTGAGGAATCGTTTTAGGGAGAGGGTGTTAGAGAGGATTTTGGATGGACCAGAAAGTGTACAAGATTGGTGGAAACATAATTCAAAAGCAATCCTGAGCTGTGCAATCGACGTGCTTGGTGAGACATCTGGAAAGATTAGAGAGCAGAAGGAGGGTTGGTGGTGGAATAATAATGTACAAGAAGCAGCGACAGCTAAGAGGAAGGCAAAGCAGAAGTGGGATGAGTCAAGAGTGGAAGAGGACAGAGAGGTGCAGAGAGAGAGAGAGAGAGAGAAAGCAAGAAGCCAAGAGAGCTGTGGCGCAGGCGAAGGCTATGGCATATTAAGATCTGTATGATCAGTTAGAAACAAAGGAAGGACAGAGAAAAATTTACCAACTAGCAAAATGTAGGAAAAAAGCAGCAAAGGACATCTTACATGTGAGGCTGATCAAGATACTGAAGGAAGAGTATTATGGAGGGATGTGGACATAATAAACAGATGGAGAATATACTTTGAGGGACTTTTGAATGAGGAAAATGCAAGGGCTCACGAGAGCTTTCTTTTTTTGCACCATCTACTGATGGTGCAAAACATCAGTAGAGTGGAAGTGAAGGGGGCCATGAAGAGGATGAAGAATGGAAAATCGGTGTGCCCAGACAGGATTCGAGTGGAGGCATGGAAGGCACTGGGGGAAGAGGGAATTGACCTGCTGTGCAACCTGTTTATGAAAGTTTGCCAACAGGAAAATATACCTGAGGAATGAAGGGAAAGTACTCTTGTCCCCATCTACAAGGGTAAAGGGAATGCACAAGACTGTAAGAATTACAGAGGAATAAAGTTGATGTCTGACACAATGAAAATCCTAGAAAGGGTTCTTGATTCAAGATTGAAGAAGGAGGTGGAAATTGCAAAGGAACAATTTGGCTTCCTGCCTGCTAGATTAATGACAGATGCTATCTTTGGGTTACGGCAGCTGATGGAAAAGTTTCGAGAGAAACAATGAGAGCTACACCTGGCGTTTATTGATCTGGAGAAAGCATACAATAGAGTGCCAAGGCAAGAAGTCTGGAGATGTCTGAGTGAGAAGAAGGTACCGGAGAAAGATGTCAGGTTGGTGCAGGAGATGTTCAGAAATGTGAAGACAAGAGTTCGGACCTGTCTGGGACAGACAGAAAGTTTTCAAGTAACAGTTGGCTTGCATCAAGGGTCAGCATTAAGTCAGTTTCTGTTTAATATTGTGATGGAGGTGGTGACGGAGGAGGTGAGAGAAGACATGCCTTGGACAATGTTGTATGCAGATGACATCTTGCTGTGTGCAGATTCAAGAGAAGAAATAGCAGCTAAACTGGAAAGATGGAGGAAAGCAATGGAAGAGAGAGGATTGAGACTGAGCAGAAGTAAGACAGAGTATATGTGTTGCAAAGTGAACGGCGGCCAGAAGACAGATCTGGAGCTGGAAGGAAATGTCATCAGGCAGGTTAGGGACTTTAGATACTTAGGTTCAACAGTGGAAGAAGATGGAGGGGCTGAGAAGGAAGGGAGATGCAGGATACAAGCAGGCTGGAGGAACTTGAGAGAGAGAGAGAAAGATGGCTGGAGTGCTATGTGATAAGAGGGTGCCAATCAATCTGAAAAACAAAATCTATAGGACAGTAGTGAGGCCAGCTATGACATATGCTATGGAAACTGTGGCCCTGAGGAAAAATAACATTAGCAGGATGGAGGTAGCAGATATGATAATGCTTAGGTGGATGTGCAGTGTGACCAGAAAGGTTCGTCTGAGAAATGACTATGTGAGGGGGGAACAGTGAAAGTTACGAACTTAGGAGTGAAGATACAGGAAACAAGGTTGAGATAGTTTGGTCACGTGATGAGGAAGGAGGACGAATATGTGGGAAGAAAGGTCATGCAGATGGATGTGCAAGGAAGGAGGAAGCGTGGGCGGTCGAAGAAGAGACGGAGGGAGCTGGTAAAAGAGGACTTGAGGATGAAGTACTTGGATGTGGTGACAGCCCAAGACAGGAGGATGTGGAACAGACTCATCATTAACAGCGACCCCATTTAAGTGGGACAAGCTGCAGAAGAAGAAGGGTTTATTTATTTTCATTTACATTATAAGAATAAAAATTTAGCCAATTGTTGCGAGGTAAACCAGCTAGATATAAGAGGCCTAAAATGCTTTCAAATTTGTGTTGTCTATTCATTTAACATCTCTTTCTCTCGAATACCGTTTTGAAATAGAATCAATGTACAGCAGAACTCGGTTATAACGATCACAGTTACAGCGAATTCACGTTTATAACGAATAATTTTGAAGGTATATTTGAATTATATTTGATTTTATGCATGTATTTCATGTTTATTACGAATTCATTTCACGGGAATAACGAACGAATAATACACATTAGTCGTTCCTTTACTGACATTTCGTACATATGCATTTGGTTGTGGAAAAATGTCGGGAGTGAAATGGAAAATTTTATCGGTTTCCGAAAAAGTATAAATTATACAGGAGGTGGAAAGTGGCCAATCAAATCTGACAGTAGCAAAGAAGTATGGTTTGTCCCCATCTACAATATCAACAATTGGGAAGAATCGCGAGTTGACTCTGAAAGCTTTTAAAAACAATTTATCGAAGTGTAAAAAACTTAAAAAGTGTAATAAAAGTGACGTTGATGAGGCACTTCTTTCGTGGTTTAAAGTGCAAAGAACTGCTGGCTTACCTATTAGTGGACCAATTTTGAAAGTTCAAGCCGAAAAATTGGTTGTTCAACTTGGTTATAGCGATTTTAAATGCAACAATGGGTGGATTGATTGCTTTAAGAACAGAAACAATATTGTCTACACAAAAGAAAGTGGCGAGGTGTTGTCCATTGACAAAAACGTTGTTTCTGACTGGATCAAGAATGTATGGCCGGACATCAAACGAAGGTATGGATACAACATTTATAATGCAGACGAAGCAGGGGGTTTTTATAATTTAATGCCCGATAAAACTTTTCAATTTAAAAACGAAAAGTCCATTGGCGGAAAACTTATCAAAAATAGACTCAGTTTTAGTTTGTACAAACATGACCGGTAGTGATAAAAGAAAGCTTCTTGTAATTGGAAAATTGGCAAAGCCTAGATGCTTTAAAAACATAAAGAAACTTCCCGTTGATTATACAGCGAATAAGAAGGTCCGGATGACATCGCAGTGAAAACCGGAAAATTTTGTTATTGATAGACAACTGTCCTGCCCATTCTGTAGTGGCTAATTTAACAAATATAAAACTTGTTTTTTTGCCACCGAATGTGACATCTGTCTTGCAACCACTTGATCAAGGCGTAATTAGATGTTTTAAATCCCATTTTCATCGTCTGTTAGTCTTGGAACTGATAGAACTCAGAGAAAAATCCGCGGAAAATGCTTATGCTTACTACTCGAAGATCAGTGTACTTCACGCAATACATTTAATGAGTGATGCTTGGAATTTGGTGTCATCGTCTACGATACAAAACTGTTTTAAGAAAGCCGGTCTTGCGGAATATGAGTGCGAATCTGAAGAAGATGAAGAGGATAACTTACCTTTATCAGCGTGGTTAAAAGTGCAAAACTTGAACAATTTTGAAACATGCACAAAGATTGATAATTTTATAGACATTGATAATGACATTACAACTTCGGGTATACCGACAGACGCTGACATCTTAAAACAAATCTCTCATACACCAGAAGAAGAAAATAGTAGTAGTGACTCCGAGGAAGAAAATAGCAATGACGAGAAAATCGTTACCTGGTGTGAAGCAGAAAGTGCTTTACATATTTTAACAAGATTTATGGAATCGCGATCTGTAAGTTCAGATGACACATTCAAGCATCTTAGTGGTATAAGGAACAATTTCAAACGTATGAAATATGCATCTTGTGCAAAGCAAAGTACGCTTGATGATTTTTTATGTAAAAATGTGAAGTTTTTTAAAAATAAATTTTTGTTCTTTATATATATGGATGCACATATGTATTTATGTTACCCAACCTATGCTGAGAAAAATCTGAAAACATTTTTAATTCACTCAAATTATGACTTTCTTAGATATAACGAATAACGGTTATTACAAACAAATATATGCGGTCCCATGGAATTCGTTATAACCGAGTTCTACTGTATGTATTTGCATATAATAAGATTAGATCAAAAATATCATCTGGGAAAAAGCAAGTCAGTTTTGTCTTGGCATTTTTTGCGTTTGGCTGAACTAACGGAAGTTGACACAAAATTTCTGACTTCTTATAGGATTTTTTCTCGATTCTTTATCCTTTCTAAGAAATACTCTTTGTTTGTGTCTAATTCATATCTTGTTCGGTATCCGAATCTTCTGAACGGAAGATTCTGATACCAAATAATCATCATCTTCTAAATCACTTTCATCTTCACATTCGACTCATCATTCTTATCATCAGACTCGAATAATATTCACTGAATCTCATCAACATTTTCTGGATTATCCAATCGATACAAGGAATTTGTTTGTACCTCGGCCCAGGGAGTAGTCCTAAAAGAAATAGTGCCAGGGCAAGAAGTGCAGCAGAAATTTGGCATCCTATTCCGAACTCGTACTAGAATTTTCATTCTGAGAAGTAATTGGTTAATTTGTTTTCAATGTTCTCTTCATATCGTTGATGCACTATTACACTTTTCTTCTTAAAATACTTTCTCCAACACCATATAGCAAAATACAGTGAGGACAGTTTCACAGAGCACACTACATGTTTTTACTTATCAGGTCCATTGAACTTGTTAAGGGTGTAGAGATGACAAATGATCAACTCTGATGTAGCATTGGGTGAAGATGCAATACTGTCAGTTTTCTTTGGTTTTGAAACTTCGAAACCAAACAGAGACTCAAGTCATTGCAGAGGCATAGCTAGAGAGGGGAAGCACTTTGAACTTTTTTTGCAGTTATTTTGAAATATTGTAATACTACTGCAAATTTTCCTCACAATTGCTGTAAGTGTTGCTAGTTGTGAGAAGAGTTTTGCTAAATTGAAATTGATATAGTGCTTTAATTTATTTCCCTATATGTCGTTTTCTGAAAGGAAAGTCACAAGAGCGGCAAGGTTTTTTGTCTGAAAGCTGAGCATTGCCCTGGCCTGACTACAACCTTGCCTCGCCCGCCATACCATAACTAACTAGCTAAACAAGACATGGACCGTGTGTGGACATACTGTAAAAAGCACGATACGGAGCCTCGGTCGCATATTCACGCAAGCGACCGTATCGTAACCAGAGGCACATACGAAGACCACGGCCGCTATGCTAGTCACCAAAAGAGAGAGAGACAAGTGTCACTGTGCCGCCACTGTGATGTAATCTGCTTCATCCACCTTCCGGTAGCGAACGAAGACGAGGTACCCGCTCACTCATTAGTGCGTCTGCTGCGGTCTCCCATAGGCTACCATGTTAAAGAACCAGCTGTTTGAAGGGAAGGAGTCCGATTTTCGAAATGGATTAATTCCCAAACCTGAAACGACCCAGAATTTTAGTAAGTTGTGCTATTCCCACTGAAAGATAAGAAACTGCATGACATGCTAATTTCGGAATTTCGTGTTGAGACATTCTCTTTCAATCTTCGTCCATCATTACCTTCATCTGCCAAACGCTGTATATAATTCCTCACTAATTTCTCCAAGACCTTTACAATTACTGATGACACATAAACTGGCCTATAATTACACACTTCCAGTCTGCTACTGCCCTTGTGAAGCGACACTATCTTACCTTCCTTCCATTCCTTGAGTACCTTTCCTGCAGCTAGATTTTTATTGAAGAGCCAGGTCAACGAAGCTGTCAGTTCTTTAGCACATTCTCTCAAAACCCATGGTGAAATACCATCCAGTCCCACAGCTTTACTGATATCCAGAGTACTCAGTATTTAGAACACACTCTCCTCTTGCACCTCTAAACCTTGAACCTGACCTATCCCTCTAGTATTAAAACCTTCTTTTCAAGGATGAAATACTACAATAAAGTGCACATTGAAAAACTCCACTATGTCCTCTGCATCAGTCATTCTATCCCCATTTTTATCCCACTCATTCTTCCACAAACATTTCTACTCCTACTGACCGCATAGCTAAAAAATTCCCCACGATTTTCTTTGGATCGTAGTGCCAATCTCTTCTCATATTCCTGTTTTGCCTTCCTACCATACTAGTCACTCTCCTGGCCTATACCTTATATATTTTTTGTGTAGTCCGACCACATAAGCGAGAACTGTCGTTGGCAGGCTGCCAAAAATAGTCAATTCATGTTGAAGGGGAGAAAGAAATAAGGCGATGTACAAATTGCTCTCCAACACGCGAAAGCACGTGCTTTATATGTAAAATTTTCCAACTGTTAAACAAGCAAGATAGTTACCACTTTAAAAGCTACAATGTTCATGAAAGAAAAGTCAATTTTCCGACGCATAATAATAAACAGCTCATCCCACAATACAGACTGATTACCCTATAATCGGAATTGACTCTCCTTCTTTTGACATGCACAGAAGTGTTGAAGGGTCTCGTATCAGTGGGTGTACTATATCTGCCCTCCATCCCTCTCCTTATATCTCTTCCATACCTGCAGTTCCTGTTTGATATTGTTTGTCATCCACTTTACAACAAACTGTGTCAGCTTCTTCACTCGTGGAATACAGCTTACTATTGCTGCTAACAAATATTCCTTCACAATTTCCCAACCACTAATGATATCCTGACCTTCCAATTCTGCCCTCCATGGAACTGCCCTTAGTTGATACCTAAGACTATTATAACCACCTGCCTTATAATTCCACATATGTTCCCCTTTCTTTGATACACCTGCATATCTATTCATCTTCCAAGTCAAAACCACATGGTCACTCTTTCCAACTGGTGTGAGAGATGTCATCTCACTTATTATCAGCTCTTCTGACGCTACGACCAAATCCAAAACTCTTGAACCTCTTGTTCCTGCTATTACATGCTGCCTCTCAAGAATTCTAGAAATTCTATCCCCTTATTACTACATGCATTTTTCTCTTCCCAGCTTATACTGCTGCAGTTAAAATCTTCCATAACAATCATTCTTCTTGCACTTGCCAAGCTCAACTGCCTAAACATCTCCTGCTCCCCACCCACTAAATATACTGTCTTGGCCACTTCTACCTCACACCATATGCTTTCAAAACCATTAGTGTTGCTGCCTTCCAAGGCCTCCACTCTTAGAGGACATAAGTTATCACTGATCATAAGCAATACTCCACCACCACGCTTTCCCTTCCTGTCCTGCTGAAAAATGCTGTACCCTGCTACTTCTATTCCTGTTATTATATCCTCTTCTGTCAACCACGTCTCAGTGATCCCAATAATCTTTGGTCAGGCTGATGCTATCAGCGGCACCAATTCCTCTCCTGTATTTCAGACACTCCTGGCATTAGTATAAAGCTTAAAAATGCCACTGTTTCTATAACTAACATTATCCCCTCTAGAGTCCACTGGACTCTGTGTTACTTGATGTTGTTCCCCTTCCCCCAAGCACCCATTCCCACAAGAGGCCACCCCTGTTATCATCAACCCTGGGAATTCTAGTTTCCCTGCATTGACACACTGACTCGCAGAGGAAACAACAATCTCTGCAGATGCCTTTGTCCTTCCTCATTCAAATTCAAGCAATCTCTCGCATACAGTTCTCTTTTGTTCTCAAATGCCCTCCAAGCATCCATATATTCCAATCCTCTCTTCTGACACATTCGGGCTACTATGCTATTCAGTATTACTGCTCTTCTGCTCAGCTCGTTACTATCTTACCTGGGCAACACACACACACAATCTTTCCTCTCTGTGTTTTCTTTTGCACAACCTAAAGCAAGAATCTGAGATCTCTTGCCACCCAATTTACATTGCCTCCCAAGTCATTCGTGCCCACTATCACAATCGTTTCATCCATCCTTTCACCCCTCTTAATTGCCATAGCCACAGTTTCTATCATCTCTCCAGGCAAACACTCCTCTGGCATCCTATCTTGCACACCATGGATAATCGAGTCTCCATACTTCACACCTCTTACCACTCTGTTCCTTGATTGCTCCCTGCATCCCTCTCTCTGTCTCCTCTAACTCTTTCTCTCTGTGTTCTCCTAATCACCTGCTGTCCTGTCATCACTCTATCCTTGGTTCCAGCGCTCCCTTGCATGCTTTTCATTTCCTCTCTCTGAGCGTTTCCATTCTCCCTCTTCTATCATTCGCACAACTCTCACTCCTTCTCTCCTACTATTTCTATTCTTCTATCATTCCCAAAACTCTCTCTTACTCCTACTCAGATTCGCTTTGCATTCACCACTTCCATTCTCTTAATCTCATCTTTCATACTTCTCATCTTGTTCACAAGACATTCCACCTCATCTTTCAGCTCATTTATCCCTCTGTGCAAGTTCTTACTCGCCATTCATTTTCCCAATCAAGAGCATCTCCGAAAACTTAAGAGATTCAAGTCTTCCATTCCACACTCCCGACTCTTATTTTCTCATTCATATTTCGCTCGTCATTCTCTCATATCACTACTAATCTCCCAACATTTATTTCCCATTGCTGATGCAACTAGATCAGTTATCGTAACACCTAACTCACTGAATTCCTCGCATTGCCTACATTTTATGCATATATGCACTCCCCCCCGCTTCTCTTACCTTGTCCAACTCCCGGGATGCATACACGCCCGCAAGCACTGTGTGCCACAAAGTCCTTTATTATGTTACGTATAATACAGTTCTTAAATGGTGGAGGACATGGTGACACACCATTTGTGATAGCACCTGTGGCTGCTATCATTCCTTACTGTCAAGGAACTACTAAACTAAATGCTAAATATATAAAAACGCTATATAAACACTGTATTATATATATATATATATATATATATATATATATATATATAAAATAAGTTTAATGACTATTACCGAGAGAAAAGATGGCAAGATATATTTAACAAGATACTACTAGTTTACTAGTTTCGTTACATGAACATCATCAGGTATCTCAAAGAAGTATATAGAACATCTCAAAGAAGTATATAAAAAATTACAGAGACTTAAAATTGTACTAACAGAACAAGTGAAAAACAGTAGCATGTTTGAAAAAATGCAAGTATGAGTTCCATACAAACAAATACTACGTGCTGTCGCGAGTGCGCCAGTACTGAACAGAAGCAACGTGTGCGTCCGAGAGATTGTAACTCGGGCTGTTGTTGATATGAGAGGAATCTAGAGAAATTTCTCTTGATTCAACAATCTTTCTTTCGAGTTCATCGTAGCACACATGGATATTAGCAGTTTGAGTCCAGTTTACAATGTGCTGGCGGCCTTCGTCTGAGTTAGCAGAAAAGAGAACGTGGCTAGAGAGAGCGCTAGCTCTAGTCCTGTTATAGGAGATATCTCTACGGTGTTCATCCAAACGTAGAAGGATGGATTTAGCAGTCTGTCCATAATATGGCTTTCCGCAATCACACAAAATCTTGTAGACTCCTGGAAACTGAGTAGGAAGGTGTTTCTGTTTATGTTTGCAAAGTAATGAACGAAGTTTTGGAAGCGTAGTGTAGCACGTTTTGAAGTTAAATTTCTTGAGAATCTTTGCCAGTTTTGGTGAAAGAGAGCTGATGTAAGGCAAGGAGATGAAGGCTCTTGGGGGAGGGGGATCTTCAGCAGTAGTTGAGTACCTGGGGGAAAGAAATTTGTCAATCTTCTTTGGAGAGAAGCCATTGTTAATAAACGTTTTTTTAAGAAAACTGAGTTCATTTATAATTTCTGTTTCTTCGGTAAGTAATGATTTGGCTCGGTGGGCTAAAGTGGAAATAATACCACATTTTTGTGGAGGATAATGATGGGAGGAAGCATGAAGGTATCTGTCAGTATGAGTAGGCTTTCTAAAAATTGAGATTTTAATGTTCTCAGCACATCTGGTAAGTTTGAGGTCTAAAAAGGGAAGACAGTCATCCGATTCCAGTTCGAGGGTGAAAGAGATTTTTTCGTGGCACTTGTTTAGGTGGTCTAAAAATAAACCTATTAGACCTCAAACTTACCAGATGTGCTGAGAACATTAAAATCTCAATTTTTAGAAAGCCTACTCATACTGACAGATACCTTCATGCTTCCTCCCATCATTATCCTCCACAAAAATGTGGTATTATTTCCACTTTAGCCCACCGAGCCAAATCATTACTTACCAAATCATTAAACTTATTTTATAATATTCCAACCGAGTAAAAATGAATTCTCCTAATATATATATATATATATATATATATACAGTCGAGTATCTTTTTATGTGGTACGTATGTTCCACAGAAAACCACATATAAAAAATCACACAAAAAAGGCCTAAGTTATTTTGAAAAATTAGGGATATACATTCCATAATTTTCTAAAACCGAAGGAATGAATTAAAATAAACCTAAAATCGCATAAAAAAAGTTTACGAAAATTCAGGAAAATAAGAATGCCTAAGTTTGTCTTAAAGCTTTATTCATTTAGTTTTATTGAAAAGTAACAATTTTTTTTTTCACATTTTGGCATCAGAATTATCGTCACTATTAGACAATATTCGGCAACGTTTGTGAACTGGTGCAAAATCACTTTCATCACCAGAAGAGATAGTCAGCGCATCAGATCTGTATGGTAAAGGCAATGGTTCTTCACAAACAGAATTAGCTTCACCCTCGTTCTGAGCTAATTTTTTTCTTCTGATAATGTAATCAGTGATTAAACTTTGCGATGATGATTTCACTAATTTTTTATACAGCTCGCGACATCCAGACATACAGTTCTTCAGCTCAGCTCATGTTGGAATTTAAAGGCTCATTCAGAATTTGTGTCATTAACAAGAAAATGATTTTCCAATTTATTGCACAGTTCAAGATCTTCTTGAATTATATTTGCAGCGAGGGGGACAGGTTTTTCTTCAGCTTCACTATCATTTCATGGATCTTTGACAATATCTACAGTTAATCGATATCCAATAATATCATCGTCACTTAAGGCATTGTCCACAAGCAATTCATCTACATCATTCTGGCTAAATGTATCAAAACCTTCTCCACCAATTTCATGTGCTAAAGTAATGATTTCAGCTGATAATGTAGATGGTTGCACTGTCTGCAAAACATCCAGGCCAAGCAGCTTTCCAGCAGGCATTTAAAGTTCAAGTCTTATTTCAGCGATAGCAGATGCAACATGATTTAAGCAGTCCAAAATTGAAAATTTTTTCCAAGCGTCAGCTACTGTTAATGATTCATTTTCTAGTTTATCCAATATAAATTGAAAAGTGTGTTTAAAGTAATATTTTTTAAAAGTAATAGACCTACAGATTTAAATTTTAATATGAATAAGAGACCAGGGACTTTGTTTAATTTTGGTGTTAAGAAATCTCTTATTGAAGGTGTTTGTGATGCAACAGATAGTGCTTCATCCACCTCCAGCCTACAAAGCAATTTCCAGGATGTACAAAAGGAGGGGGGAAACTATCAGCACACAGGAGAAAAAGTCTGCATTCACTCGTAAGTACTTATAATAATATAAATTTTTGGTGATCAGAATGGGATGGGTCAATGAAAATCAGCACATATTGATTTAATGATGTTTATGTTTAATTGATGTTTAATTAATTAACAAATAATGATTAATTATTAATTAACAATAAAAATTAAATGAATTAGCAATTAATTATTAATTAATACTTTACAAAATAACCAAGGCGTTACATGCAAATTCCAGAATTTGTCAAGTGTTCCATCGTAGAAAAAGTTTGGGAAATGCTGGATTACCCCATTATCGGAATAGATTCTCCTTCTGTTGACATGTGCAGAAGTGTCGAAAGGTCTGGTATCTTGAAGTTATGCACCGCATAACTTCAAATCCGCATAAAAAGAGACCCAAGTGTGTGTGTGTGGGTGGGTGGGTGGGTGTGTATAAACGCTAAATACATATATATAAATATAAACGCTATATTCAACTATACTAAATAGCAAAAACTTATCTTCTCTTCCACCACAGACGCTGCCGACTGTGACCTCACCTTCTCAGTAACCCAAAAATAATACAATATATAACAACGAAACTCCAAAAGCAGAACCACTAAAGAACACCTGTGTTACAAAGGAAAAAAGTAGGACAATTCACAAAAGAATTTACACTATACACATTTTAAAAAACACTTTTCTACCACAGCTCAAATCCACTGCCACATGCTTCAGCTACCCTAGAACCCTCTCCACAATAGCACGTGTACCTTGTTTGTGAATTTTAGGAGTTCCACATATTCTGGGTGTTTTAACATGAAAAGGCTTGATTTTGTTAACTGTTTCTTTCAGCCAGGAAGTGACCCTTTTCAATAATTTACAAACTTTATTCTTTTGAGAGTTAATTGGATCATGATCTATAATTTGGAATGTAGAATCATCTTGTAAAAGTATGTTCATTTTGCTTTCATATTCAGCTAAAGTCATCACCACAGTTACATTACCTTTGCTTCTTTAGTTATAAAAATTGTGTTAAAATGAATTGTAAAGTGAATGATGTAAAATGTAAAAATGTACTGTAAAATGAATTGTACAGTAATAACCATAAAAATATGGTTATTACTGTACAATTCATTTAACACAATGATTTCCTTTTGTGGAATATTGTTTTTGAGAGGCTTGGAATGGATTAGGATGCTCGCCATATCCAAACGAATGTTACTGGCTGTTGCTGTAGGCAGGTCATATATTTCTTTTTCTACAGAAGCAATTACTTTGGCTTTTGGAGCTTGCCCGTGAATAATAGCAAAATTATGTCTCTGACTTACTGCATTAACAGCTTCACCCATTAGGGCTATCGACGATAAATTCACAATCAGTGATCTTGTTATAATTGCAGTCGTTTGTAGCACTATGATGCTGGAGAAAAACGATTGCCTGAAACTTTCTCGATTTTCAGAAGTTATGCTGACCGCTACTCACCATTTGTGTGCTCCTTAATTTGTAATTTTTTTTTGTTTAGATTTAAAATCATAATCATCATCAAATTCCTGCCATGTACCCTCAAAGAGGAGTACAGGATATGATAGTACTACATGAAAAATTTACATCGTTACTAACTTCCTATCTACAATTTTCCTCCGAATCAGTCTGTTACTTGCCAAGACTCCAACATTACCAGATCTTTTCTATTGTCTAAGGCACGTTGTACAGTATTATTTCACCTATATCTTGGTCATTCTATTTAAGTGGCCATACCACCTGAGATTAGTTCGGCTAATGCATTCCTGGATGCTAACAATGTGAAGTTCTTTCCTAATATCCTCATTTTTAATATGATATAGCCATTGATGCCATCTGTTCATGCCTCTAATCTTTCTCAGGACTCTCATATCTGCAGTCTCTAGTCTTTAGTCAAGTGTTTTACTTCTGAACCAGCTCTCAGATCCATAAGTTAAGACTGGTTTGAAAACTGTTTACAGCTAATTTAGTGTTCCGACTAATTTCTCATCTATTCAATATGAAACCATTCAATTGACTTCCTACCATATCAGCTTTGTTGATTCTGTTGTCTATTTCCATATTTAATTTACCATCTTCACTAAAAATCGTGCCTAAGTAGCTGAAAAATGTTTTACCTGTTCCACAGGTTCTCTGTTCACAAGGCAGTTGATATTTTCAACGATTCCGCCTATTTTCATTGTCTTTGATTTTTTATTGCTGACCTTCATACCATATCTATTATAACAGTTATTCAGTTTAGTCAGGGAATCTTGCAGACTTCTAATGGATTTATTTAGAAGTACAACATCGTCTGCATAAAGCAAAGAGCTGACATTAACATCTCCAATTCTGATATCATGTTTAATACCACTTTCCTTCATAATGTGATCCATATAGATAATGAATAACAGAGAGGATAATGTACATCCTTGTCTCACATCAGATTTAATATTAAACCATCTTCCTGTACTTCCTTCAATACTAACTCCTGACTTACAACTCAAATAAACACTAAGTATTGCTTGATGTAATGCCCCAATGACACCATATCACTGTAGCGTTTTGAATAGCTTCTCTCTTGGCACCTTGTCATACACCTTTTCCAGATCGACAAAACTTAAGTATAGATCTTTGTTATATTCCCATGCTTTCTCAACTATTTGTCGTAAAGTGAAGATCTGATCTTGACAGCCTCTATTTGGCCTGAATTCAGCTTGCTCTTCGCCAAGCTTATCTTCAACAGAATTCTTCTGAACCGTTTCTCAACTATACTTGCATATACATTACCAGGAACACTTAGTAATGAAATACCTCTATAATTCTCACATTCTTATTTCCCTCTTTATATATGGGTACTATGAGAGCTCTATCCAATCATCAGGAATTCGTCCCTCTATCCAGCCTTTCTGAACTATGCAGTGCAGCCACTGTAAGACTTTTATACCACCATACTTCAGCATTTCTGGCCGAATATCATCTCCTCCTGCTGCCTTTCCACATTTCAGGTCTTTGATGGCTTTTTCTACTTCAAGTACGGATATGTATTCTTGACTGTACCTGTCGAGTGGTTTTACCACTGTGCTATAACTGCTTGTTTCATTTAGCAATTTTTCGAAGAAATTACTCCGTACTTCAAGGATATCGTTTTCTCCCCTTTTCACGTCATCTTTATCATCTCTAACTCATTTTTACACAGTGTTTAGATTTCATACATTTGTCTCTGTATTCTCTAAAAGCACAAGCTGACTTATTTGCCAGGAACTTTTGATAGCTTTTTTCTTTTCCTTCACTGCCTCTTTAACTTCCAGTGTCCACCATGGAGTTCTGATTTTTCTATCCTTGAGACAACCTCACCACATGCCTCTCTGGATGAATCAATCACAGTTTTCTTCAGAGTTTGCCACCGAATATCCAAGGTTTAGTTCCTGTTCTGAAACTCTTTTATTTTTTCTTCAATAATCTTTGTGTATTTTACTCTACAGTTCAGATATGAGAGCTTCTCAACTTTTTGTTGCTTTAAAACTTTCTTACATGTTATTCTTTTCAATATGAAATACAATTTTATCCTGCTCAAGACTAAATAGTGATCACTTCCAATTTCAAATCCTCTGTACACTCTGGTATCCTGCACAAGGGAGAAAACATCACTACCAACAATAACATAGTCAATGAGACTTTTCTTATTTCTTGCCTGTTCTCTCCATGTGAATTTGTGCACATTTTTATGTTGGAACATGGTGTTAATAATAACCAGTCCATGTTCTGAGCAGAAATCCAACAAATATTTGCCATTATTATTAGCTTTGCTCTTTTCTCCAAATTTTCCAATATATTTTTGGATGTCTGACAATCATTTCTACTCTACTATTTAGATCACCAACAAGGACCAACTTTTCCTTTTTCATTGTGTGAGATGCTTTCTCTAAAGCACTAAAAAATTCCTCCACTTCTACCTTAGTAGAACCTTCTGTGGAACCATGGCACAAATAAGTCACATTGTCCAGTTCCCCATTCTGATATTTGCCCACATCACTCTACTTGAGACTACCTGCCATTCAAGAAGATTAGCTTCGAATTTAGTGTTGAATACAATGGCTACTCCTTCTTTTCACTGATTGTCATTGCCTGAATATAATATTTTGTATTTATTGCTCAGAAAGATCTCGACAGTCTTTGTCTTTTTTGTTTCAGTCACCCAAATTATGTTGATCTGGTACTTATCTACTTCCTCTCAGCTAGCTCCATTTCTTCACTATTCAGACTTTTTATGTTGATAGTACTGATCTTTAACTCTGGTGATGTTGAGTTGGAGTATTTTTTCAGATTTGTTCCAGTAGCTGACTTTTAATTGTTCTCCCTGGTTCTCTGGCGAAAACAATGGAGCCTTGTTATAACTGGGCGATGCCACAGCCGGCATGAGATTTTGTCATGTTGTACCATCATTTTGTATTTTGGTTTAAGCTAATAAGAATACAATTTGGTAGGCTAAATCCCAAATTAGCAGCCCATCCTCGTTCGTTCAGTATCCAGGTAGATACCCATCAGGGTGCACCACGAGAAGGTGAGAATTGGACATTAGGTTAGAAGCCTTGGTCAGTTCTCTACATTCCTTTAAAGGCTATGTGGAGGTCAATTCCCAGTTATATAGCTTTGATCCTTAAACACCCCCTAAAAATAATCTATTAACTAAATTATATTATTATAATATTGGAAGATTTCTTAACTAAATTGAAACTGTTGTAACAAATCTGGCATGGAAATCAGCAATAAAGAGTCAAAGGCTATGAAAATATTATTATTATTATTATTACAGGCAACTCCAAGGAGTAGACAGACTCATCGATGAAGCCCCTAACGTCATATCAAGAACAATTATTAAACATTCAGAGAGTATCTATCATACCACCCCCTGAACTCATTCACAGTCATGGCACCCACAACAGACTCTGGCAGCTTATTCCACTCATTCACCACTCTCCAAGTAAAAAACCTAGCTCTGGTACTCTTGCTAACCACACTCTCGCCTAGTTTCCATGAATGCCCCTAGTCCTCCCATCACCAGTCCTGTTCTCAAAAATATCTTCTGAATTAATCTTATAGAAACCTCTCAGTAATTTGAATGTCTCAATCATATCACCCCATTTCTGCCTATCATCCAATTTCTGCAACCCAGAAATCTTCAATCTGTTCTTATAAGGTTCATTCCATAGACCTTCACTCCACCTCCCCATCAAGAAGAAACCCTGGCACCCATATCTGGACACAGTAGTCTAGATGGGGTCTTATCAAAGCTCAATACAGAGGAACAATAACCTGTTTGTCTCTGCTTGTTAAAGTATTTTTCAGCAACCAAGTGATCTGATGAGCAGATTTAGCCACTTTTGCGATGTGACCCCCTAAACTTCAATTCCCTATCCACTAACACTCCCAAATCCCTAGCCTCGTCAATCTCCTGGAGTACAGTTCCACCAATGTGATATACTGCTGAAAATATTTTCACCCCAAAATGCATAACCTTATACTTTGCCACATTAAATTGACATCCATTCTCCTTAGCCCAGTCCTCCAAACTATCCAAATCATCTTGCAAAATTTTGATATCCTGTGCACTCACTATTGCTCTACCCAACTTTGCATCATCAGCAAACAAATGAACACTTCCTCTCAGATCCTTTCCTATATTGTTAATGAACAAATTGAAAAGTAGTGGTCCAAGAACAGAACCCTGTGGCACACCACCACCAGTCACAGGCTGTCTTCTAACTCTACTCCTGAATAAACCACTCTCTGATATCTCTCCATCTCACCAACCCTATATCCATCCCAACTCAAATTAGGTAGAATAAGAAAGACTTCAGCACCTTTTCAATAGAAAATCTACAGAACAGTTAAAATAGTTCAGCTATATAGGTGCAATTTTCAGTGAATGTAGCAAATGAAACAGTAAAGCAGATAACAGAATAAGCAAAGGTGTATGTATAGTTGGGAGCTAAATGAATAAATTTATATGGAATAAGATAGAAATTAGCCCAAACCCTAAACTAGCAGTATACAAGACAGTGTTCAAAGCGATTTTAGTTTAGATATCTGAGAGCTGGGTAAGAAATAAAAAAATAAATCAAAGACTAGAAGGGACTATAGATATGAGAATTCTGAAAAGAATTATAGTAAACAGATGGCATCAATGACAGAACCTTAGAAAAAATGAGGGTAGCAGGAGGGAACTTATGATTGTTAGCATTCAAGAATGTGTGAGCAAAGCTACCCTAAGGTGGTGTGTGGTCAATTAAAGAAAATGGGATAGGAAATGTGAGTAAAATAAAACGTGTACATGGAATCACTTTGGAGTGTGGAAAAGTAATAAACTACTTTGAGGAAAATTAGTGATGGGAGATTAGTAATAATATATTATCTGAAGGATGCCACAGTATCCTGTACACCACTTATGATGGGAATTTGATGATGATGTTGTACTTTAATGAAGTATGGAGTAATTACTTTGAAAAACTGCTAAATGAAACAAGCAGTGATGACAGCACAGTGGTAAAAAACAGTGACCAGGCATGCAGTCAGAAATACATATCCATACTAGAAGTAAAAAAACCCATCAAAGGCTTGAAATGTGGAAAGGCAGCAGGAGTAGATGATATTCGACCAGAAATGCTGAAGTATGGTGGTATAAGGGTCTTACAGTGGCTGCACTGCATAGTTCAGAAAGCCTGGACAGAGGGACGAATTCCCGATGACTGAAATAGAGCTCTCATAGTACCCATATATAAAAAGGGAAATAAAACGGCGTGTGAGAATTACAGAGGTATTTCCCTACTGAGTGTTCCTGGCAAGATCTATGCAAGTATACTTGAGAAACGGTTGAGAAGAATTGTGGAAGAAAAGCTTGGTGAAGAACAAGCTGGATTCAGGCCAAATAGAGGCTGTCAGGATCAGATCTTCACTTTACGACAAATAGTTGAGAAAGCATGGGAATATAACAAAGATCTGTATTTAAGTTTTGTCGATCTGGAAAAGGCATATGACAAGGTGCCAAGAGAGAAGCTATTCAATACACTGCGGTTATATGGTGTCAATGAGGCATTATATCAAGCAATACTTAGTCTTTATTTGAGTTGTAAGTCAGCAGTTAGAATTGAAGGAAGTACAGGAAGATGGTTTAATGTTAAATCTGGTGTGAGACAAGGATGTACATTATCCCCTCTGTTATTCATTATCTATATGGATCACATTATGAAGGAAAGTGGTATTAAACATGATATCAAAATTGGAGATGTTAATGTCAGCTCTTTGCTTTATGCAGATGATGTTATACTTCTAAATAAATCCGCTACAAGTCTGCAAGATTCTCTGACTAAATTGAAAAGCTGTTGTAATAGATATGATATGAAGGTCAGCAATAAAAAGACAAAGACAATGAAAATAGGCAGAATCATTGAAAATGTCAACTGTGTTGTGAATGGAGAACCTGTGGAACAAGTAAAACATTTCAGCTATTTAGGCACGATTTTTACTGAAGATGGTAAATTAAATATAGAAATAGACAATAGAATAAGAAAAGCTGGTATGGTGGGAAGTCAATTGAATAATTTCATATGGAATAAGAGAGAAATTAGTCGGAACACTAAATTAGCTGTGTACAAGACAGTGTTCAAACCAGTTTTAACTTATGGATCTGAGAGCTGGGTCAGAAGTAAAACACTTGACCAAAGACTAGAGACCGCAGATATGAGAGTCCTGAGAAAGATTATAGGCATGAACAGATGGCATCAATGGCAATATCACATTAAAAACGAGGATATTAGGAAAGAACTTGACATTGTCAGCATCCAGGAATGTGTTAGCAGAGCTAATCTCAGGTGGTATGGTCACTTAAACAGAATGGGCGAGGAAAGATTAGCAAAACAAGTGTTCTCTGCCAGGTTGGCAGCAAAACGACCTAGAGGAAGACCAAGATATAGGTGGATTGATACTGTACAAAGTGCTTTAGACGATAGAAAATGTTGGAGTCTTGACAAGTAACAGACTGATTTGGAGGAAAATTGTAGATAGGAAATTAATAATGATGTAATTTTTTCATGTAGTACTATCATATCCTGTACACCCCTTGAGGGTACATGGCAGGAATTTGATGATGATGATGATGATGTTGCACTTTAATGTATATTATTTAAAATGAAAATTTTTGAGTTCATTTTCATTTTTGTAATGACCACCTGCTGCTAACATATTATGGTTTCATTTTTCTTGATATCACGCACACCTTTGAAGTTGACTAAGGAACGAAATCTAGGTGAGAATAAAAAAAAAAAGTGCAACCAAGCATTAAAAATTTTCAATTAGAATTTTAAAGAGCAGAGAACATACACAATTAACAGACAAAAATGCATTTGTGCAGTGAATTGTGTACAGTGGTCAGGAAAGATTAACAAATTGAATGTTCTTTGCCATTTTGGCAAGAGAAAGACCAGGATCTAGGTGGACTGATACAGACACAGGGCAGGAAAGTGACTAGTATAGTAAGGAAGGCAAAAATGGAATATGAGAAGAGATTAGTGCAACAGTCCACAAAAATTACAAGGAATTCTTTTATTATATGGCCAGCAGGAGGAGAAATAATTGTGGACAAATGACCCTATTAGATTGAAAAGGAGGTCAAGTGACCAGTGCAGATGATATAGTAGAGCAGTTTAATGATCAGTTCATTAGGACATTTTATCCTAGAAAAGAAGGCTTTTCTAGGATAAAAATGTTAAGTACTCTGGAGATCATTAAAGAAGTCAGACGATGGGATTTTACCACATCTTTTGAGATAATGTACTAAGGAACTGACAGCACCATTGAACTTGGCTGTTCAAGAAAAGCCTGGTTACTGGGGAAGGGTTCAGTGAGTGGAAAGAGGGTAATATATTATAGACTTCATCATCAAATTCCTGCCATGTACCCTCAAGGGGTGTACAGGATATGATAGTACTACATGAAAAAAATTACATCATTACTAACTTCCTATCTACAATTTTCCTCCAGATCAGTCTGTTACTTGTCAAGACTCCAATATTATCAGATCTTATATATTTCTGTTGTCTAAGGCACATTGAACCGTATCAAACCACCTATATCTTGGTCTTCCTCTGGGTTGTTTTCCTGCCAACCTGGCAGAGAACACTTATTTTGCCAATCTTTCCTCGCCCTTTCAGTTTAAATGACCATACCAACTGAGATTAGCTCTGCTAACGTATTCCTGGATGCTGACAATGTCAAGTTCTTTCCTAATATCTTAGTTTTTAATATGATAATGCCACTGATGCCATCTGTGCACGCCTCTAATCTTTCTCAAGACTCTCATATCTGCGGTCTCTAGTCTTTGGTCAAGTGTTTTACTTCTGACCCAGCTCTCAGATCCATAATTTAAAACTGGTTTGAACACTGTCTTGTATACAGCTAATTTAGTGTTCTGACTAACTTCTCTCTTATTCCATATGAATTTATTCAATTGACTTCCTACTCTACCAGCTTTGTTGATTCTGTTGTCTATTTCCATATTTAATTTACCATCTTCACTAAAAATCATGCCTAAGTAGGTGAAATGTTTTACTTGTTCCACAGGTTCTCCGTTCACAATGCAGTTTACATTTTTAACGATTCTGCCTATTTTCATTGTCTTTGTCTTTTTATTGCTGACCTTCATACCATATGTATTACAACAGTTATTCAATTTAGTCAAGGAATCTTGCATACTCGTAGTGAAGTTATTGATAAGTATAACATCGTCTGCATAAAGCAAAGAGTTGACATTAACATCTCCAATTTTGATATCATGTTTAATACCACTTTCCTTCATAATGTCATCCATATAGATAATGAATAACAGAGGAGATAATGTTCATCCTTGTCTCACCCAGATTTAACATTAAACCATCTTCCTGTACTTCCTTCAATTCTAACTGCTGACTTTCAACTCAAATAAAGTCTAAGTATTGCTTGATATAATGCCCCATTGACACCATATAACTATACCATATTGAACAGCTTCTCTCTTGGCACCTTGTCATATGTCTCTTCCAGATTGACAAAACTTAAATATAGATCTTTGTTATATTCCCATGCTTTCTCAACTATTTGTCGTAAAGGGAAAATCTGATCCTGACAGCCTCTATTTGACCGGAATCCAGCTTGTTCTTCACCAAGCTTTTCTTCTACAATTCTTCTGAACCGTTTCTCAAGTATACTTGCATATATCTTACCAGGAACACTCAGTAGGGAAATACCTCTATAAATCTCACATTCAGTTTTATATCCCTTTTCATATATGGGCAGTTTATGAGAGCTTTACTTACAATCATCGGGAATTCCGTCCCTCTGTCCATACCTTCTGAACTATGCAGTGCAGCCGCTGCAAGACTTTTATAATTCAGCATTTCTGGTCGAATATCATCTACTCCTGCTGCCTTTCCACATTTTAAGCATGATGGCTTTTTCTACTTCAAGTATGGATATGTATTCTTGAAGTATATCCATACTTCAAGAATATCTTTTTCTCCCATTTTCATGTCACCTTTATCAACTCCTTTTACAGTACTCTTTCCTCCATTTCTAAGCTTCTTCAATAACCTCCAAAATATTTTGCCACCTTCTTGATATTTATTTTCTATGTTCTTGCCAAAGTCCCCCCATGACTTTTGTTTAGCACACAGTGTTTAGCTTTGTTACATTTGTCTCTGTATTGTCTAAGAGCACAAGCTGACTTGTTTGCCAGGAACTTTTGATATGCTTTTTTCTTTTCCTTCACTGCCTCTTTAACTTCCAGTGTCCACCATGGAGTTCTGATTTTTCTATCTTTGAGACAACCTCACCACATGCCTCTCTGGATGAATCAGTCACAGTTTTCTTCAAGGCTTGCACCGAATATCCAAGGTTTAGTTCCTGTTCTGAAACTCTTTTATTTTTTCTTCAATAATCTTTGTGTATTTTACTCTACAGTTCACATCTGAGAGCTTCTCAACTTTTCGTTGCTTTAAAACTTTCTTACATGTTATTCTTTTCAATATGAAATACAATTTTATCCTGCTCAAGACTAAATAGTGATCACTTCTAATTTCAAATCCTCTGTATACTCTGGTATCCTGCACAAGGGAGAAAACATCACTACCAACAATAACATAGTCAATGAGACTTTTCTTATTTCTTGCCTGTTCTCTCCATGTGAATTTGTGCACATTTTTATGTTGGAACATGGTATTAATAATAACCAGTCCATGTTCTGAGCAGAAATCCAACAAATATTTGCCATTATTATTAGCTTTGCTCTTTTCTCCAAATTTTCCCAATATATTTTTGGATGTCTGACAATCATTTCTACTCTACTATTTAGATCCCCAACAAGGACCAACTTTTCCTTTTTCATTGTGTCAGATGCTTTCTCTAAAGCATTAAAAAATTCCTCCACTTCTACCTTAGTAGAACCTTCTGTGGGACCATGGCACAAATAAGTCTCGTTGTCCAGTTCCCCATTTTGATATTTGCCCACATGCTCTACTTGAGACTGCCTGCCATTCAAGAAGATTAGCCTCGTATTTAGTGTTGAATACAATGGCTACTCCTTCTTTTCACTGATTGTCATTGCCCGAATATAACATTTTGTATTTATTGCTCAGAAAGATCTCACCAGTTTTTGTCTTTTTTGTTTCAGTCACCCCTATTATGTCGATCTTGTACTTATCTAATTCCTCAGCTAGCTCCATTTCTTTGCCATTCAGGCTTCTTATGTTGATAGTACTGATCTTTAACTCTGGTGATGTTGAGTTGGGGTGTTTTTTCAGATTTGTTTCAGTAGCTGACTTTTTGCTGTTCACCCTGGTTCCCTGGTGAAAACAATGGGGGCCTTATTTAACCGGGCGACGTCTCAGCTGGCATGAAATTTTGTCATGTTGTTCCATCATTTTATAATTTGGTTTAAGTCAATAGACTAGTTTGTATTTCTTTGGTGGTTGTTAAGGTTTTGGAGAAATTAGTAATGTATCAAATATAAAATTGAGCAGTTTGTTAAAGGGTGTTAAATATAAAAGTGAGGGTTTGTTAAAGGGTGATCTCATTTCACAATTTTCAGCTTTTCTTTTGAAGTTTGCAAAGTTATTTGATAGGGTGCCACATGATAAGTTGATATTTAAGTTGATATAAGAGGTTAGATACTAGATTAGTAAAGTGAATTGGAAACTGGCAGTCTGACAAATATCAGAGGGTTGTGTATGGGGAAGCTGTATCAAGGAAGAAGAACGTTGCAAGTGGGATTCCACAGGGATGAATACTGAGCCCTTTGCTTTTTCATATGCAAATATTGCAAATAAATCACATCATATGCAAATATTCAGTTATTTGCATATGATGTGAAGCTTGGAGAGTTATTAGTACTAGTGTTGATATTCTGGTTCTTCAAGAAGAGTGAATATGCTGAAATGGATGGAATTCCAATAAGCTGGATAGGTGGGCAAAGGAATGGAGATGTCAATTTAATACAGCTAAGTGTAAGGTCTTGAAATTTGGTGCACTGATGGGAGGCTGCATCCTCTATAGATAGATCTCTACTAGAGGAAGTGGATGACATAGGAGATCTTGGGGTAATTGCTGATAAAAATGTGAAGTTTAGGATACATATTGCAAAGGTCGCAAACTCAACCCAGACAACTGCTGCAATACTTAGATGAATTTTGACCAGTAGAGATAAAAGAGTGATGATTTCATTGTATAATGTCCTGATCAGGCAACATTATGGACTGCTGTGCCCAGATGTGGTCACAGGATTTGAAGAGAATAAATTAACTGCAGAGAGCATACAGAGGTGAATAACAAGATGATATCAGGACTCTACAATGTTAGTTATGAGGATATAGTGAGTGTATGCAAATTGCATGTGGGGGGACAGAAGATGAAGGGGATGACATGATTGACACAGGAGGGGTTTGCATATAGTAGAACAAGAGGCCATCCCTGGAAGTTGTGAAAGAAGGCTGTAAGTAGGAGAGTGAGAAATGACTTTTTTGCATGGATAGTGGTGAATGTGCAGAATAGTGAATGGGTTTAAAGAGCAGTATGATTAGAGTGTGTTGTTTAAGATGAGTTTCCCACCATGAGCATTTAAAGATGACTCCAAAGAACAGCATTTTAACAATGAACTATGCTGTTTGTGTTAGCATTATAGTAATAATAAAACATTTGCTATGACAATACAAACTGCATTATTCGGTAATTCTTTTCTATGCATGTCTAGCATACTAGGTGGAATAATAAGAAAAAAAAAACAGCTAAACATGTCAGTACATAAGTATTGTATATAATGGATTAACAATCAACTTTTAATTAAATCATTTTTAATCTAATAATTTTACTATTTTTATAATATTGAAACACATACAATATTTACAAACTAATACGATAAGTAAGGTGCACAAGTAGCATAATAGCAATGTTATGCTGTGGAACTGTAATGTTATTGTATATCATTCCTTTCCTTTCCTTTTTTGTTTTAACATAAATGTATTTGAAAAGTTTTAGGAATTACAGTATATGTTATTAAAGCTAAAATGCGATGATGATATCCTACTTCATGATATTGTAGCATGCAGTTATCCTAATTTTATAACTTAGCTATGTTTCTGAGTTGGTCAGATGGGTAACTCATCGTTATATATATATATATATATATATATATATATATACTTTTGCCAAGTAAGCAAAACAAAGTTTTGCAAGTGAAATATATTCACATCTGAGCTACTTTGTATATAAAGGCTAATGACTTCATATCACTTGTCTTAGTATGTATCCCATAATGCAAATCCCCCACCCCACCCTTTCCAGCATGTATAATACAATGCATAATGGGAGGGGCCATTACCCAGACTGATTTCGACCTTTATTCAGATCTCTTCAGTGGTAGCCAGACCAGGAGAGATACCAAGGGTGAAGTAATGCAGATATATCTCACATACAAGTAGACAACAGGTGCTTGACCTTAATAAAAATCTCTGGATGACAGAAAGATGTAGAAAGTTTTTTATCTTGGGTATAAAATATGTTAAAGATACGTAGCTCAGACGTGAACATATTTCACATGCAAAACTTTGTTTGGCTTGCTTGGAAAAAGAATTAAAACAAAGTATAAAAAAATTTCTTGGTATATCTTTAACGTATTTTACACCCAAGGTAAAAAATTTTCTTTATATATATATATATTGAGTTTTTCATCTTGCATACTGGCAAATTGGCCTGGAGAATAAATATAATTTATAGACAAAAATATTACTGGTGGTTGGCAGGCACTGTGTGTAGTTCGTGGATAAATAAGTAGAGGAGATAGGGCAGTAGAGTAGAAAACCCTCCCTTGAAGATTCTTTGGAGGTGTGATGTTAATAGTAATGGTAATATTAGCTATCTCACATACCTTTATTACTAAGAGATCGATGGCCCTAATATCTGCAACATTCTTATACTTCAGAAACATTTCTTTCAATTTTTTTTTGCCACCTTCTAGAGTTACTGGGATATGATAACGCATCACTGTAAAGGTCATGTTAAAAAAGTACAAAAATTTTTAAGAGAATGATTTGCTAACCAATGTTATAAAAGACATAAATATAAAAGATACAAAATAAGACAAATGTCCAGCTATAAAACAATTATATATTTCAGCTATTGTTTTATCTAAAATGTGGAGAGTAATAAGTGTCACAGTATCCGTGATAACATGAAATGTTTTATTATTATTGTTATTATCATAGGCTACTGCAAGGAGGCCGTAGACTCATTGATGGAGGCTCTAAACATTATGTCAAGCACTATCCAACATTTGTGTAGTATCTATCATACTTTGCTTTAAACTCATTCACAGTCATGGCACCCACAACAGATTTTGGCAATCTATTCCACTTGTTAACTACTCTCCAAGCAAAAAATCTAGTTCTAACACATTTACTCAGTTTCCAAGGATGGTCCCTAGTTCTCCCACCACCAGACCTGTTTTAAAAAATTTCCTCTGAATTAATCTTGTAAAAACTCTTCAGTGATTTTTATGTCTCAATTATATCATCCTTTTCTGCCTATCAACCAATTTCTGTAACCCACAAATCTTCAACCTGTTCTCGTAAGGTTCATTCCATAGACCTGTTATGATCTTGGTCACTCGCTTCTGGATCCTCTCCACCTCTTCCTCATTGCTGTAGCTCAAGAAACCCTGGCACTGAGATCTGCACACAGTAGTCAAAATGGGGTCTTATCAAGGCTTGATAAAGAGGAACAATAACCTCATGTCTCTGCTCGTCAAAGTATTCTTAAGTAAAAAAGTAATCTGATGAGCTGTTTTAGCAACATTTGGTATGTGCCCCCCTAAACTTTAACTCCCTATCTACCAACTCTCTGGCATCACCAATATACTAGAGTACAGTTCCATCAATGTGGTACACAGCTGGTAATCTTTGCACTGCAAAATACATAACCTTACACTTTGCCACATTAAACTGATATCCATTCTCCTTTGCCCAGACTGCCAGTCTATCCAAATCATCCTGCAAAATTTGAACAGTTCCTCTCAGATTCTGTGGTCCAAGAACAGAACCCTGTGGCATGCCACTAGTCACAGGCCTTCTTTTGGAACTCTAATCCTGAATAAACTATTCTCTGATATCTCTCCATCAACCATCCTCTTATTCACTTCATCAACCCTATATCCATCCAGACATGCTGCAGTTTATTAATTAGAATTCCATATGGTATCTTGTCAAAGGCTTTTGCAAAGTCCAGCAGTATCACTCTAAACCCATTACCTGCATCTGACTCAGCTGTCACCATATTATAAAACACGAGCAAGTTACTGAGGCATGAACTACCCTTCACAAAACCAAGTTGCCCAACCCCATATACAGCATCCCATTTCCATCTATCCCTTCCTGTATTTTGTTCTTGACCAACTTCTCCAATACTTTGACAACAACTCCTGATATGCTGATAGTTGAGTAATTTGCTAAATCAATCTTGGAGTCCCCTTTATGCAATGGAACTATTTTCTCCTTTTCCTACCCCCTCAGGACTAATCTAGAGCTGAGACAGTGTGGTCAAAGGCACTGACAATTCCCTAGTAGCTTCACAAAAAACTCAAGCTGGTATGCTATCCAATCCCACAGCTGTATTCTCATTAAGGTTCTGTAAAATGCTATGCACCTAAATTTCATTTACCTCAGTGCCCATATAAGCATTTGCCTCTCTCTCTTGTTCCTGCAATATCTCCACCTGGATGATGTACTCTTGCAAAGTGTTCACTTCGTAAACTATTTTGACTGGTTACCGTCCTACTATCAACATTCATTAAAATCATTCTGTCATAAATATGTTCTGCTTATGCCTTTCTTACTACACCGGTTACCTTTCTGGCCTGTGTTTTGTACTGTTCGTGTGCCTACTGGTCACCTTTCTCCTTGAATTCCCTAAACAATTTTTTTTTTTTTTTTTTGCAGCTCCAAATGATAAGCTGGAGCTGCATCATTTTGCAGCTCCAGCTTAATGATGATATTCATCCTTTTAACTCTCACTTGATTTACTCTCCTGACTCTAGGTATGCAGTCTGCCATTACTACTCTAAAACACCCCTATACAACTTCTCATGCACTATTGTAAAATCTTGTATAGACAGAATTTTAAATTAGATTCTTTCTATACTGATTTTACTTAGGAATTCAAATTAATTTAACATACTTGTAATTTTGGTTAATATTTAACTAATGACTTGCTGTATACAACAACAAAGGACAAAGAAAAAATATGTCTGAATGAATTGTAACACCAGATTGTTAAGACAAAACAGGTATCCCAGACAGGATTAAGAATAAGACCTAAGGCCATCGCACACATGAAGGTCAAGAATGTACGGGGTTTCCAACCTTTATGCAGTGACCTAAAAGGTGTGGGGAGAAAGACGTCTATGAATACCCAGGGGAATAAAAAAGTAGCAAGAACCAAGGTCGACTGAGCAGCATAAAAGGGAGGAGACATCGAAAGGAGAGGAGGATAGTCGAGGAAGGTCAGTCGTCATGAAGAGGGTTCTTTTTGGAGAAGGTGAACCGAGTTAGCTAGAAGACCGCTTAGGAGGAGAGGTCGTTTCGATGGTCGTCGCTGGATAAGTTCATTTTCGCTCAGTTTCTGTTCCGGTTCTAGGTTCGAGTATCCTTCCAATTCTAGGTTAAGGGACCAGTTCCAGCTAACAGACGCTAGATGGGTTGTTTATGCAGTGTAGAAATTAAATTCCGGATTTTCAGCCGCAAAGGTTCCTGATGATCTCTGCCTGTGGAAGTATCCTCGTCGATGTCAGAAACGGTGCCAGTGTGTGTAAGCAAGAATAAGAAGGAAGAAGATGATAACGATCTCAAGGACCTACTGATATGGACTAGATGACTAAACACTAAGTAAGGTCTATTATATGTGATTTAACTAGGGGCAGAAATTGTAGCAGAGATTGCTCTAGCCGTTTTTTTTGTTAGTATTAATTCAGGACTGAAGGCAATTAGCTAACCATTGAGAAATAACTTGCTTAGTTGTGTGAAATAAGATAAAGTTAATGTGTGTAATGTTATTTATTGTCTAAGCTTGCCTGTGGAATAGTATGTGTAGGTCTGTTATGCCTATGACTTAAGCATAGGCATAAACATTACTTTAGCCTGTTTATTTTAAGGGGAACTCGATTTGAACTCGATTGGATAATTTAAGATCTAAGTTAATATTGTGAGGGAAAAAGATTGTGTGCTTAGTGTTAACTTTATTGTACTCTAATTAGCATGAATAAATTGTTTTACTTGTCAAATAACTCCTGATTCCTATATGCCAATGAACTTCTCATAAAAAGACCGAACCTGTATGACCTAGGGAGATAAGTAGCCACAACTGAAGAATAGAGTATTGTGTTGCTCAATATAGTGATAAGTGTAAGAGATATTTCCATGCCTTGCCAAGTGTTTTTTTTTTTAAAGGATAATTAAATCTTATCTGCGATTTCTGATGGCGCAGTGGTAATAAATAAATAAATTTTTCAGAAATCAATAAAGAAAAACTCTTACTGTTTAGACAAAGGGATTGACTCCAGTCAGAGGCAATTCCTATGGTTTTAGAATTTCATGCACGTGATTAAGCATAGTTACGACATTGAGAATAAGGGGGGGGGAGTCTAATTGAAAGAAAATATTAATTGAAATAGACTAACTCAAGCAAGGGATTAAGAACGACAGAGTCACGACTGTTAAGAATAACAAGTTAAGTAAGTTGAAATAAACAAGATAAATAAATATATATTTCAAACAAAGTATAGAATCAAAACTTCAAGAAATTAAGTATCATATTATTTACAAATACAAAAGACACCCCGAATTTAACACTATCAACATCCAGCCCTTGCAGTTTCACATGCCATGGCTTTCACTATCTATAAAACCTGATATAAATCTGAAACGTCCTGCATATTGTATGATGGAATATATTAGAAAAAAATACACCATATTGTTGCATGTTGATGAACATCTTCTACAACATAGTGCCGCATAGTATCAAAAAGGCTTGGCACTTTCCTCTGTGAATGCTACACTTCATCAATGTCTATATTAGTTTTAATCTTAAAGAGAGTCTGATTATTTAATGCCTTTTAGGAGGGGATATTGCGAAGGTGGTGAAGGTAATCCAGAGGATTGCTGCAATACTGAGAAGGACACTGGCCTGTGGATAAAACAGTTGTCATTCCATTGTATTAAGCCCTGATCAGACCACATAGACTATTGTTCTCAAATTTGGTCCCCAGGATTTGAAGGGGATAAATTAACTGTGGAAAGGATACAGAGGCAGATAACAAAAGTGGTTTCAGGACTGTACAATGTTCATTATGAGGACAGGCTGAGGGAATTGCAGAGTTTGGTAGATAAAAGGAGAGGTGATATGATTGATACTTTTAAACTATTGGGAGGTAGTTACAGGGTTAGCAGTGGGGATTTCTTTCGCTTGGTGGAACAAGGGGTGAGGAGTGGTTTCTTATATATTAAATATACTTTTCTTGTACAAATATATTGATAATTCTTATATCAATATATTTGTATATGACACACACTACCAAGTTTTAGTAGTGTATGTCATGTGGGCAATATAATGGAAAACAGCAGCTTCTTCATAAGAGAGATGAGCAAATCACTTTTCATCCACTAGCCAAATTTCCAGTAATTATTTCATGTTTTTTTTTTGTTTTTGTTTCCTACCCATGAAAGGTTATAAACCTATGATAGTACATCAATGCCATACATGGGATAAGAAAGTTTTTACCTTTTTTTTTATTATTTTATTCATTTTTGTATTTTTTATTTAATTTTTATATAGTCCACAGCTTCTAATGACCAAACATAACTTTTTTCAAGCCACTTAAGGCCTCCAATTTCATTGTCTGGTGTGAGACTATGCATATGGGGGATATGATTGAGACATATAAGCTGATCAGGTGTTATCAGGTAGACATGGAAGAGATTTTTCATAGAATGGGAGAGGGGAGTAGAACAAGAGGCCATTGCTGGAAACTGTATAAGGAGAGTGTGAGTAAAGGAATGAGAAGCAGCTTCTTTGCATGGAGGGTGGTTGGTGAGTGGAATGTATTGCCCGAGTGTGTTGTGGATGTGGACACATTGAATCAGTTTAAGATACGGTTGGATGAGCATTGTATGCAATAGTGAGTACCTCCCGCAATGAGTCTCTAACTCCATGGAGGTCAAATGTTGCTAATAATAATAATATACATGGTCTCACACCAGACAATAAAATGCATTTTCTGCCTGCAAGTTTGAATCCCATCCATGCTCATGGTGGGATTCAAACCTGCAACCTGTTAGTTGGAAAGCCAGTACATTACCACTCATTGAATCTAGGTTATAATTATTCTATAATAAATTTAGTTTAATCCTTTATCCAAGTGTAAGCAAACAAAGTTTGCACATGAAGTATCTTCAGGACTAAGGCAACTTGTGGTAAAGGTGGACTAAGCTCCATCACTTATCTTAGTATCTCCCATAATGCAAAGCACATCTCCTTACGGACATGTACAAAGCTATGCATTAAGGGAAGGGCCACTACCCAGACCGGTTTCGACCTTTATTGAGGTCTCGTCAGTAGGAGCCAGACCCAGAGGTGGTGATACTAAAGTGGAAGTAACGGAGAAATCATATTTACCTATACGAGTTGCCAAAGGGTGTCTCACCTTATTATTAAATTACTCTGGATTTGGAGAAAGATGTTGGAAGTTTTTTCCCATTTGATTAGACTATAAAAAATTTAGTTTAATCTATACTGAAATAAAGAGCCAAAAGGCTTCACTTCAGCGATGCAAAATTATTCAAATTAAGTGGATATCGAATCCAACATTATTTCAAAGCCAAATAAAGAAACTACAAGAGTTCTGTGCCGAATATAGAAACTATAACAGTTTTGGCAGATCAAAGCGTAAGCAAACCTTTCACGACATGGGCAGTTCGTGGTAAAGGTGGAGTAAGCTCTAATCACTTTCCTTTGTATTTCCCATAATGTAAAGCACATCTCCTTGCAGACATGCATGATGTTATACATTATGAGGGGGGGGTCACTACCCAGACCGGTTTCGACCTTTGTTGAGGTCTCATCAGTGGATAGGTAGACCCAGATGTAAATACCCAGATTGAAGGGATGCAGGAGTTATACTTTACCATACGAGTTGCAAAAAGGTGTCACATCACAAAAGGCACCAAGAATTACTGATATAAAGAGCCAAAAGGCTTCACTCCGGCAAATGCAAAGTATTCAAATTAAGTGGATATTGAATCCAACATTATTTCTGAGCCAAATAGAGAAATTACAAGAGTTTTGTGCCGAATATAGAAACTATAAAAGTTTCGGTGGATCCAAGCGTAAGCAAACCTTTCTTGACTTTCTTTGGTTCTTTATTTCCGTAATTCTTGGTGCCTTTTGTGATGTGATACCTTTCGGCAACTCATATGGTAAAGTATAACTTTTGCATCACTTCAACCTGGGTATTTACATCTAGGTCTACCTATCTACTGATGAGACCTCAACGAAGATTGAAACCAGTCTGAGTGGTGACCCCCCCCCCCATAATGTATAGCATCATACATGTCTCCAAGGAGATGTGCTTTACATTATGGGAAATACTAAGTAATGTGATCAGAGCTTACTCCATCTTTACCACGAATTGTCCCTGTTGTGAAAGGTTTGCTTACGCTTGGATCCACCAAAACTTTTATAGTTTCTATATTCAAATAGAGAAACTACAAAACTCTTGTAGTTTCTCTATTTGGCTTTGAAATAATGTTGGATTCAATATCCACTTAATTTGAATAATTTAGTTTCATCCTTTATCCAAGTGTAAGGCAAACAAAGTTTGCACTGAAAAAAAAAAAAAAACTTCCAACATTATAACTATTTATTATAATGAATAATCAATCTATATCTTGTCTGTTGTTAAAGGATATTATTTATCCTAGGTAGTATATCCTGGCAACTATTCAATGCTAATGCCACCTACCAAGACAGGAATTTTTAAGCTATTAATCATGATTTTTATTTTTGTAAAAATTCATTTCACATCCTATTAGTTTGTTCTTGTGTTATGCAGTTCATTTATGATTTCCATCAGTTCAGTGAGGTCTCCTGAAAAGATGGCAGCACCATCCACAAATTGAAAACTGCTTAGTTTCTTTTCCAAGTACCGATATATCCTCCCATTTACCAGTCATGTCTTCTGAATTCATGTTTCTACTAGTTCTATCAGTTCAGTGGGGTGCCGTGAAAAGATGGTAGCACCACGCACAAATTGAAAATTGCTTAATTTCTTTTCCAAGACCCAATACAAAATGGGAAGATATTATCTTCCCATTTATCCAGTCATGTCAAATGAATGCATGTTCAAGTGTAGTGGGATGATTCCAGTGCCACTGGATCACCCCACTAAGCAATCTTCCTCTGTGCAAACAACTATATCTTCTTCAACCCATCTGTCCCACAGAATTGGTAGAGTCCCCTGATTAGGGATCTTGATGAATTAATGCAGCCAGCACATCACTCCTCTGCTGCATCCTTCTAAGGACAAGTATTTTATGGCTGTAGATCTGTGTTCACTAGGCCAGTTTGTCTCTTATGAAGGATGAAAAACCTAAGTTTCCAGGAGGAAAAACCCTATGCCCTGTACGAAACCTCATAAAAGTTCCTCAAGTCTTGGTTGAAATCCTCATAGAGAAGATTTCAACCCAGGTCTTTCCAACCAGAAGACTGTCTATACGACCTGAGCTACAGAGGCTCCAATCAACTATATATATATATGTTTGTTTATTTGTTTGATCCAATATTATTATTATCAACCTCCTGGATTGATCTGCTCATTACTCATCACATGAGTAGGCCTCCTGGGATTGGGTAGGACCTTTTATGACAGGTCCACTTAAACAACACAAAGCCTATAATACCCCTCTCCATCCTTAAACTCATTTTTTGATACACTCGCAGACAATGTATTTCATGCATCCACCAATTTCCATGTAAAATCAGATGAATTTCATTGGCCACTGTGAGACACCATGCTGCTTATTGCAGGCCTGAAGTGGCTTGGTAAAAGTTTCATGTTTGGTCTCTAGAGCAGGGCTTCCAGATTATGTAAAAATATATATAAAATTGATAAAAATGGCAAAAAAAAAAATTCTTCATCCACCCAAGATACAAAATGTACTATAGGTTTATAATAACCTTTTATTAGTGGGAACTATACATTAGAAAAGAAAAAAAAAATCCTAAAAGATAATCTTTATACAGCCAAAATGCTTTGTTTCCTCATGTGATTCTTCTACTTTTTTTTTTTTTTCTTTAAAACTAATTGATCTAAGTAATGTGTGAGCAGTACTTCAAGATTCGATGTATCTGGTGTTATACAGTCAAGTAATGCTTTGAGCAAAAAAGAACACGTAGGTTTTTTTTTTTTTTTTTTTTTTTTTTTGAGGCTAAGGAAGCTATGGCAAAGATCACATACGTGTTTGTGCCAAACCTATTTCTCGATTAATGCTGGCCTAGTTAGTCGAGTGATTAGCCTATCCATTCTCCATCCAAAAGGCTGCGGATTCAAATCTTCATGTGGACATGGATATTTGTGATTGTCTGTGAACATATTAGTGGTGGTGGAGAGTAGATGGCATTGGTGTAGATGATACCATTTGCTGTAGTTGGTGGATTGAGTGGTGGAGACGGAGAGTTGTAGAGTAGGTGCCTTCCCTCGACGAGTCTGGGACTCCCTAGAGGTGTCAAGTAATAATAATAATAATCTCTCCATTCCTTGCACAACTTCCACAAATGGCTTCTTGTCCTTTTCCTATTCCCTTTGCTATACTATCTATATGAAAAACTTCCTCAGTGTCTCTGCTCTTTTGAGATAGTCCTCCCCGCCCCCATACACAACTTGTTGATATCTATCTGATAGCCCAACTCACCAGTCTGTCATGCAATTCCATCTGCTTCAATTTAGCAACCAACTTGTGATGTGGCAATCTATCAAAAGCCTTTGAAAAATTGAAGTATATCACTATATATGAATCTTCCTTGCCCAATACATTTGTCACCTTGTTATAGTGCATAAGCAAGTTTATAAAACACAACCTTCCTTTAACAAACCCATGCTGACAAACACAAAGAATACCATTGTTATCAATCTACTTTTACATCCTATATCACTAACCTCTTCAATAGTTTTTCTAGAACTGAACTAGAACATTACATGCAACCACATTATTATTATTTTTATTAGGCAGAAAACAATGTTATACACAAAGCCAATCAAAATGTGCTTTAAACTCATTCACTGCATTCATCACAATATCAGGCAGAGGATTCCACTGACCAACTCCTCTCCATGCAAAGAACCTACTCCTTATTCTCCTGCTTGCACCCTCCTTATTCAACTTCCAGATATGTCCCATTGTTCTACCCCCCCCTCTCCTATTCTATGAAAAATTTCTTAATATTATTATTTCTTAACCATGCCCATGGCAGGATTCGAACCTGCAGTCTTTTTGGCTGGAGAGCGGATACATTAACCATTCGGCCAACTAGGCTAGCATGCAGTATGGCCTGAAGGCATAATCGTATGTGTGTGTGTGTGTGCGCGCGCGCATTTTTCCCTGGAAAGTGCCAACTTACTAACAACCCTTTACTAACCTTAATTTACATTAATCAATCAGCAAATTAATGTTACCGATATGTACTTAGCACAACATATTTTTAAGAAACAGCTGATGATGGAACATCAGTGCCAGTTTTGTATTCAGTACACAGAGCTATGTTAAAAATTACCTCATACAAATTTCAGTGTTGTACAAACTGTGGTTTATAACCATTATAATTTAGCCCACTTATATTATTATTAAATGCTACCCCTAATTTAAGAAAAAAATATGTATATTATTTCTGGGAAAACTCCCATGTTACTCCTCTTTATTTAACTATTATAATTACAGCTATTTTGCCTACCCCCCCCCCCCCACACACTCTGCAGTTTTCGACATCGCAGACAGAGGAAAAGCCACAACACCCAAAAAAAGGTATGTGCAATTTTCTATTCCTTAGGCTACATATACTTTTTAGTACATCTAAACTCATAATGCCCTAAGAATCCATGAGTAAATAGCCAATGACATTCAAACAGGGGTACTCCTAAACTGAAGCAGGCAAAATAGCTGTAATTATAATAGAAAAAAATATATTTAAAATTGCATAATAAATTTATATTCCAATGATATTTAAAACGCCACTGAGAAAAAAAAAAACCTATTATAAATAAACAGAAAAATATTTCTGCATAAATACTGAATGGAGCAAAATTTTCTTTTCCCAGAATTAATTCTCTGGAAGAATGAATTTCTTAACCAAGTGATTCAACTATAAGATAAAGAATTGTGTACATTCTTAGGAGAGTATTTAGTGAATTGAAGGGTTATCGGTGTTTTGATAAGAGGCAATTCATTGGCCTTTAGTGCACTAAATAAAATAGTCGAGGAGATGGGATGAAATTCATTAAAGCTAGCTCTGCTTTAACGTGGTATCGAGGGGTTCAATGGATTCTACCTCAATAGTATCATTCAGTCTAGGTGATGGAACGGAGATCGTCGGTGTGAACACATCTAACACTCTTACAACAAAACTGAAAATCATCAGTTAATATGATCATCAATAAACAGGAAGCATTATTTCTAAAATAGGATATATATATATATATATATATATATATATATATGTATGTATGTGTGTGTGTGTCCTGTTTTAGAAATAGTTATTTCTTTAAAAGCATTATTTCTAAAACAGGACATATATGCATATATATGTCCTGTTTTAGAAACAAATGCTTCCTATTTATTGATGATCATATTAACTGATGATTTTCAGTTTTATAAAATATAAAATTACATAAAAAATATTATAAAACAATTTATATTATAAAATAATATATATATATATATATATTTATTTATATTATTTATGAAGTTTAAAGCATTCTTTTAAATACAAAAGTAATTCTTTTTATATTAAAATAACTTATGAGTTATATAATAAAAACAGTTAAGACTTACATATTATTGGTATTTGTCTGTACCATGCTTTATATAAATTTAGAACTCGTCGTTTAGCTTCTGTTTGATCTACCGATAATATTGGTTTCACGTGTCGTACAGTACTTCTAGCAACACGACCCGCCATTTTAGCTAACTCCTAGGGTAGCATTTAAGATATGTTATTGCGATATTTCATAAAATATGATATTTTATCATTGCTAATTCAGAGATTCAAGCAAAGTAATTTATAAATTGCAGTATTTTATGCTTATATCAAAATGACAAAATATTGAATTCATCTTGAAAGAATTTAATACTATTTAACACCGGTATCTCCTTTTGATAACTAGTGTCGGCAACATAAGAAATTAAGTGGTTAGATATGATTGTGTGTAAATATGAATTTGAATAAAAAAAATTCCAGAATTCATGAATAAGTCGTTTCTACACTAGCCTTATAGATCAGATAATACATGAAGGAAACAGGTAAATAGCCTCCATAAACAACATTGCTATTTTACTAAAATGATTTGCAACAATGCCTACAAAAATGACAGATGATGCAAGCCCTCTCTCAATATTTCTTGTTAAATCCGGTAGTAAAGGTGACCGCTTACTGTTTCGCTTCCCTTACTGGGTTGATGATTGCAAGCAGTCCCAAATCAGGAGTAAGTATATTGATATTAGGGTAAGAAGTATACTAGAGTGTATAAATCTAGTGTGGTTACAGTGACCATTTTTTTTTTGGAGAAAATAAAGGACAAATCAGAAATTGTTTCATAATAATAATAAAACAAGTTGCATTTATTAGTTTCACTAAAAAGCTTTATAACATTTATTATAAAATATGAGCATATACATAGCATTTTAAACAATCATATTATTACTTTAAAAATTTAATTTTTGATACTTTTCACAAGAATGAACTTGTTTTAATAAATCAGGATTGTGTTTTAAAAATTCATAAAACTGTATACAATTCATGTCAAAATTGCATTTGGTATAAATGCGTGCTTTCAATGTTTCGATTTTTTAATTGGGATTTTTTTCACTAGTCCACATATTGTTCACTAATGAAAATACTCTTTCAGTGGGGGCATTAGATCCAGGGAGACATAAGCAAAATTCAACGACTTTTTAAATGTTTATCTGTGAAATATTTAAAATTTTCAACCTATCTACGTTGGTAGGACTCGTCATTTTGTCGCCATTCTTCGATCTTTTCACTGGTGACATAACTTTTAATAAAGTTATGTCAAAATAAAGGACAAAATGACCATTTTATAAAAAAAAAAAAAAAAAAAAATCTAAAGGACAGAGCAGTGAAATGAAGGACGTATGGTTATTTTGTTTAAGGTTATATGATGTTTATAGATGGTGATAGATCCAAAGGTTTGATCTCATATAGTTAGTAACAGAAAACTTTTATATAAATAAGGCTACTTGCTCTTTTCAGTTAGGTTTTGTTTTTGCTTGTATACAGGCAATTTTCGCAGTGAGTTCTGCATCATTCATCCGAAATCATAATACTGGTGTGAACTTAACCCTTATTAACCCCAAAAATACAATTTCCCTTATGACATTCCTAGTTATGGATTCTTTGTTATGCTGAACATATCCCATCCACTTAGTCTTCTTGCTGCATAAAGATAATTAAACGATCTCATGCGGAGATAGTTTTTCTTCCTCCCCTCACACACACCTGGAAATTGATTTTTCTTCCCATATATTGATCAGAGATCATACAATTAACAGACAAAAATACTATTGTAGTTTGGTGAGAGAGATTGGTGTCATGCAGATAGCTCCTCAGACTTCTATAGAGGTGTCATGTAATAATAATGATAAAATATCATAATACTGAAGTAATAGTAATCTAGAAACTCTAGTCTAATCTAATCTAAAAATCTAGAAATTATGGTAGCCTTAGTTAATGGTTTTTTCCATGATTTCATGATGGACCTGCTTAACACAAACATGATGCCAGCTTTCCTCTATTCCAAGCCAGTCTCCTCAATTTCCTTTCTGTTGACTTTATAGGGTCTTCTCATCTCTTAGGTGATTTATGAGATTTGATTTTTATGTCTGAGATACCATCCTATAATTCTCAAAGTCCATCTGTTGTGTTTTGAGTGGGCAGTATGCCCTGCCCACCTTTATTATTATTATTATTATTCAGGCCTCCAAGGAGTCAAAAGACTCATCAAGGGGAGGTCCCCCCCTGAGAAACACAAAGTCTATCATATCACTCTTTAAACTCACTGACCGTTCTCGCTCCCACCACTCCATCTCTGCAATGCATTCCACTGCTCAACCATCCTTTATTTTGCTGTTATAGATAGCTTCTGCTACATCTAAATAGAATTGGAGACTAAGTGGATGGGAATAGTTTAGCATAACAAAGAATTCATAACTAGGAATGTCATAAGGGATTGTATTTTTGGGTTTAAGTTCACACCAGTATTATGATTTTGGGACAAATGATGCAGAACTCAGTGAAACAAAGGTTGGCTGATTGGTAGAGCCTCTGCTACTAATGACTCATGCAAAAAGTTAAGCAAGTTTGAGCACGGTTAGTAGTTGGACAGGGTCAATCGTTCGATGCTGTTGGCACATTCGCCCTCATTGAGTCTTTGGACTCCCTGGAGGTGTCACATAATAATAAATAATAATTAAAGAATTAAAACATTAAAAATGGCAAGGGCATAGTAATATTGAAAGTCAACAAAGGCAACTCATCAGTCGTTTTGAATTCAACAGAATACATAGATAAAATGAAAACATTTCCAGGAGACACAAACACCTATGAATAGTTGGAATGAGATCCCATTCAATATTTTTATAATAAAACCAATAACTTAATTAAAAGCATGTTGAACTGGTCTGACAAAACAAAAAATTGCTTTGAATCTAGACATTGTCTTGTTCGAAGACTTCCAACTAAGACCAATTGTTGATGCAAGATACTCTCCAACTTCTTTACTATCTAAGCATCTAGCAAATCTACTGAAACCTTACATCAGACAAACATCCTCTTATGTAAAAAAACACCATACATTTCATAGAAAATATTCAAGACATCACATTGCCTCCTATTGATATAATTGTAAGCTTCCAAGCTTGCATAGTAAATACTTTCACTAACATTCCAAAAATAGAAACTAGGAATTACTTCAATATCTTTCTGCCAGACACAGTGGACTTCTTTAAACACTGTATAATTTTTTTTTTAACAGAAATAGTCCTCCAACCGCAAGGAACAAAACTAAAAAAATTTGGCAAAGATTTATCATCTGGCCCAGTACTATTATACATTTAGAAGATTTGATCACCTTTCTGAATAACATTCATCCTTAGATTAAATTCACAGTTGAATTAGAAAGAATGTTTTGGATATACAATTGAAATTTAAGAACAAAACACACACTCAACTTCTCAGTCTACAGGAAACCAACCAACACAGGACTTTACCAACATGCCACTTCTCATCACCACCCAGCACAAAAAATGGGGGCATCATTTGTTCCTTATATGATACAGAATTTTCATCAGCATAGATAAGAGAAACGAAGAGCTACAATATCTCAATTCTGTCCTTCCAAATAAATGGCTACAACAGAACATTAGTAAAAGAAATTTCATTTCAACCATGAAAACAATCAGAAGAACAAAAAAAATAAAAATAAAAATAAAATAAAAAATATAAAAGAGCAGTGATTCTTCCATATATATACAATCACTCACAGATAAAATAGTAACATTACTCTTCACCAACAAAACTTAAAAGTTGCTTAATATTTACACATTTCTTTCATATATATTGGGCACCTGGATTGCACACAGATCTAGTCACCTGGATTCCTTTGTGATGGTAGATAGGATCCAGAGGTGAGTAAGAAAGATTGTTGCAGGTCTGTGAAATGTTTCATATGAGGTAAGATTGGTCCATTTGGGTTCTAAAAACTAGCTGATAGGCATAAGAGAGGAGATATGATAGAAGTATATAAGTTATTGTAGGAGTGATACTGATGATTTTTTTTTGTACAGTGCAAGAAGGGAGAGAACAAGGGGTCATCCCTGGAAATTGTTTGAGTGTGGTTAACAAGGGTGTTAGGACTAGATTTTGTGCTTGGAGATGCATTGTCAGAGCTTTGTCTGTGAATGAATTGAATGAAAAGTGTGATAGGTATTGTGTGAATAATGATTAGTGTGTCCATATAGGGTCTCCCACAATGACTCTGCTGACTCCATTGAGACTGTTATAATAATAATAACACAATCAATCACAGATAAAATAGCAAGATTAATTTATTAACAAAACTTAAAAGTCACATTATATCCACTCAACAAAATCTCTGAACATCTGAAACCTCCACGTCCACCACTCAAAAAACCAGGAGTCTACAAGATCAGTTGCAATTGTAAATTACAACTGATCTTGTAGTCTCCTGGAGTTTATAAAGTATGCTGTTTCTGCATGCTGGCTTACTTTGGACAGACAGGTAGATCGGCAACCATCTGCTTAAAAGAACACAAGTCATACATCTGCAATCACGACTACAGTCAATCTAAACTGCATAGGATGTACTGGCAGATACAGTGAGATATGCCAATCGGAACACTTCAAGGACGTTGAGAATGAAAAAAAGTACAAATCAGGGCTGGCAGCACATACACAGAACAAAACACCAAGTAGAATAACAACAAACTGAAATGCTTCACACTGATTACCATTTTTACTTAAGAGCATTCAAAGAATCAGCTGAAATGATAAAGCATCCTGTACAGTGTAACAAAAGGCAAGGGATGATTTTACATCAAGTCTGGTCTTCCTTAATCCATGATGACACACTTTTATCTATGTGTTGAGGCTTAAGTGCTGTGAGGACATCATGTTGGAGGCTTAATGGAATATATACAACTCTCGGAAAGGATTAAAACTGATTTTAATGCTTCTAGTATTTCATCTCAGTCACTGAGACAACTTCAAGGATTACAAAAAAAATGTTATAACACACAAATTCAATACAATACTAAGTGGAACAGGTGGATGAATCTAAAGTCCTATCTAGCAGGACTTTAGATTCAGTTTCCCAGATTAATGTTTCCCAAACTGGGAAGTTTTATACAACCATATTTATTTAAATTTGGTTGATTTCTGAGTGTCACACAGATTCTAAAAATAGTCTTTATTTTTTGATTTTACTATGGTGGAACATGATAGTTTTTTTTTCAAGAGACCATTTAGGTTGTATCCAAACACGGTCTGCAAGGCCAGATTGACCATAGTTGTGATTGCAGATGTATGATTTGTGTTCTTCTAAGCAGATAGTTGCTGATCTACCTGTCTGTCCAAAGTAAGCCAGTATGCAGGAACAGGGTACTTTATAAACTCCAGGGACTGAGAGAGGAGAACGCTGATCTTTGGTTGTATATGTGTTGAGGTGAAGGTGTTGTGTTATGTGGTTGAGTTCAGTTGAAAGGGCAGTTCCACTGGAACAAAGATTGTGGGCTTTCTTGGTTAGAGTTTTAATAATGCCATATTGTTGAGAGGGGTGGTGGTGGTGGTGGGAGAGTTTGTGAATGTGTGTGAGTAGGTTTTCTATATACAGTAAAGGAAAGGTTACTAAAGTGTCTAGGAAGCGTAAACTATTGTTATTTTCTTTTTCCCATCGTAAACTGGATTCTTGGATGTATGCTGTTGAGGTGACTGAGTAAGGAGTCTAATATGTCTGAGCAATGAGGCCAAATAAAAACACACCATCTACATATCTTAGCCAGATAGAAGGTTTGAGCGGGGATGAGTCTGTGGCTCGTTTTTCAAAATTTTCCATGTAAATTTTCAAAATTTTAAAAGAATTATTTTGAAAGAATTAAAAAAATGAGTTCCTCCCCCATTTCCCAGCCATCTCTTCAGAAGATTTCAGAAATGTCATCACCTACCCTACATCTGTGGCAAATCAGAAAAAATAATATGGTCTTTAAAAAAAATACAACCTCCACACATCGTTTAAGCCCCACCGTAAACTTGCTACCTTTATTTGTTCTTCGAAAGATCAGCTCCCTCCTTGTGGCTGGAATTTATAAAGTACTCTATTTCTGCATACTGGCTTACTTTGAACAGACAGGTAGATCAGCAACTGTCTACTTAGAAGAACACAAATCATACATCTGCAATCATGACTATGGTCAATCTGGCCTTGCAGATCATGTTTTGGATACAACCCACAGGATCCCCTGGAAAGAAACCACCATGCTAACACCATAGTAAATTTAAAAAAAAAAAAAAAAAAAAAAAATACTATTTTTAGAATCTGTGGAGGCACTCAGAAATCAACTGAATTTAAATAAATACGGTTGCATAAAACTTCCCAAAATTTGGGAAACATTAATTATCAAAGATCCCACCTTACATCCTAGGCCACCTATTAATGCCCATAGAGGGTGCGCCACCTAGTCACCCACATGGTTGCACTTAGTACGAGGATGGTCTGAAAAGTTCTCGGCCTCAACCATAGATTGCAACACTGTCAGTAGATTTTTTTTGTTTTTCTGTCATAAGCATTGATGTGAAATTGCAAGTCATTCTATCAAGTAAGCAGCAACCTAAACAAAGCGGATAAACTGGCCCTCAAATCCATAAAAAAATAACCGTGACATTATTATCACTAAAGCCGATAAAGGGAACGCCACTGTTGTTTTAAATCGGACAACCTACATTGAAAAAATGAACCATTTGGTATCGGACCACAACACATACCAAATGGTAAATTACAACCCCACGCAATGTAGCAAAAAGAAAACTACTTAAATCAGTTAACACGTGGCCGGAAGAAACAATCAAAAAATTAATACCGCAGTATGCCCGCGCGCCCAGAATTTATGCCCTGCTAAAAGTACACAAAACAGACTCACCATTACGTCCAATTGTGGAAGGAATTGACAATCCGAATTACTACTTAGCCAAAAAATTAGCGGCCACATCAAGGAATTGGTTGGTCATTCCCCTTCCTACATAAAAAATACAGAACAATTCATAAACAAAATTAAAAATATTATGCTCAATGACCAAGATCTATTAGTCAGCTTTGACATAACTTCCCTTTTCACCAATGTCCCCAATGATACTATCCTACTCTTACAGAACATATTTCCACACGACATCATGACCCTCTTTGCCCACGTACTCCGCTCCAGATATTTCATGTGGCAAAACAATTTTCACTTTCAAAAAGAGGGTACCGTTATGGGCTCTCCCCCCCCCCAATAGAGAACTTTTATATGGAAGATTTTGAGCAACGAGTCTAGAATTGGCGTGCCTAAAGCCCAAACTTTGGCTCAGATATGTTGACGATATTTTCGCCATTTGGCTCCACAGCCATCAAGCACTAGATGCATTCCTTAGCCACCTGAACAAACAACACAAACACATCCAATTCACCACTGAAATTCAAAAAAACAACTCTCTTCTGTTCGTAGACACATTTGTCACACGTCTTCCTTCAGGCTGTCTCTCCTTCTCAGTTTACCGCAAACCTACACACACACACAGACCAGTACATACACAAAAACTAGGGGTCATAAGCACCCTTAAACACAGAGCTCAAACCATTTGTTCAAATGAACAAGCTCTTAACCATGAATATGAGACCATCAAACATACCTTTATAAAAAATGGATACAATATAAAAACCATTCACAAGATCCTCTACAAAGATACCACTAATAACAAAAAAGATTTCAAGAATGCTATTGCTATACCATATGTTAGAGGCATTTCAGAAAAAATAGACAGAACACTACACAAATACAACATCAAAACCACCTTTAAACCCCTGACAAAATTAAGACACCTACTCAGTTCTTCCAAGGATCCCCTGCCACACTTAGCCCACCCAGGGGTTTACAAAATAGATTGCACATGTAACATACCATACATAGGGGAAACAGGGCAAACCATCCCAATCAGAAAGGATGAACACAAACGTCACATAAAATATCTCCATTTTGGAAAAACCGGCCTTTCTGACCACGCACTCCAAACATACCACAGAATTGACTGGAAAGGTACCAAGTCCCTGCACTGCACCAAAACCTGGTTCGAGCAGAAATTCAAGGAAGCATGTGAAATGCTCAAACATGATCCAAATCTGAATAAAAATGATGGTCTAACAATTCCAAGAATGTGGAGGACCCATGTACAACCTTCATAGCAACCACAAAGAAAAAGCTCAATACAAGACCTAGTGAAGTGTTTTTTTTTTTTTTTTCCCTTGAACATTCAATAGCAACCTGTTCTGTACAAATCCAGAAGATAATCCTAATATAACTGTATAATTCCAGCAGAATCCTAGTACGTGAGGACTTTAGCAGAGTTTATTGTAGTTTTTAATTTATTTTTGTTTATTTTATTTTATTTATTTATTTATTTATTATGTATATTATTTCTGGGAAAACTCCCATGTTACTCCTCATTATAAACTATTATAATACAGCTATATCGCCTGCTTCAGTTTAGGAGTACCCCTGTTTAAATGTCATTGGCTATTTACTCATGGGTTCTTAGGGCATTATGAGTGTAGATGTACTAAAAAGTATATGTAGCTTAAGGAATAGAAATTGCACATACCTTTTTCTGGGTGTTGTGGCTTTTCCTCTGTCTGCGATGTCGAGAACTGCAGAGTGTGTGTGGGGGGGTAGGCAGTTTGGTAGAATAAGTTAGAAAAACCCGGGTTTTTTTTTTTTTTTTTTTTTCGTAATATGTAGAAACATATACTTTTATATAGGGTGGGGAAAAAAGTGAAAGGGTTAATTTTTTAAAATAGGGAGGGGGAGGGGGAAAGGTGGTTGACGGGGTGTGGACCGTTTCGACTATTCGTGGTCATCATCGGAACATATTGGGAAAGTGGAAGCTATGTCAGGTCGGGTGGGTGCTTCAGAGGTGTTTGTGTTGTCTCCTATTGGTCGGGATTGTGACCTCAATTTAATGTTGTGAAGCTTCCAAACCTCGGAGATTATGTAGGGCCTGTGTACGTTGATCGAGTTCGCGTCACACTTTATAGCTATTGTTTCCGATATTCTGAGCATTGTTTCATTGTCTTGTCTGTCTATTATGATGGCCTTGTCTATCTGCGGGGTGTGTTTTTGTTCAAGGGCGTGAACAGCTATTTCCGTTTTTCCTGTGCTTTGTATACGATTTTTCTTTTTAATGTTGCGTTTTTTAGTGTTTAAATGTTCTGGAATAGGGATGTTACAGTCACGGAAGTGTTCTTGTAGTCTTGCCCATAAAGACCTGATGGTGGAACCTGTGTAGGTGATGTCACAGTCTTTTTGGCAGGGAAATTTATAGACTACATTGTGCTGTTCAAATATATCTTTTTGTGTGTGAGGTTTGGTGGATTTTAGGAGGTTAGCCAGTTTTTGGCTTGTGGTGAATACCAGTTTGTAGTCAGTATGTTTGAAGATGTATTTATAGGCTTTGTATGTGTTTTGGGTGTATGGTAGTTTGATAATTTTTTGTGTAGGGAAGTTCGTTTTGGTACTTGGGTTGTTTTGGCGGTTTTTTGCCGTCTTGTTTGCGTAGTTAATCAGTTGTGTAGGATAGTTACGATTTAAGAAGATCTGTGTTAGTTTTTTTATTTCAGCGTTTAGACTATTTTGATTGGTTGAAAATTTGTGAGCATTTATGAATTGTGATAAGATGATGGATTTTTTAACAGAATACGGATGGTATGAGTGAAAATGGAGGTAGTTTCCGATGTGTGAGGGTTTGTGGTATATTTTCGTGGCTATTTTGTTGTGTGTTCTGGTTAATGTCAAGTTTAAGAAGTTGATGGATTTGTTCTGTTCGGTTTCTGTGGTGAATTTTAACCTGTTGCTGTAGCTGTTTAGGGATGTTTTTAAGGTGGTGATGTGTGTGGGATTACCAATGCACAGAATATCGTCCACGTATCTGCCATAGAAGGTGATGCCGGGGGGAAGGGAAGGGTGGAGTAGAAGTGATTCTATATGTGCCAGGAATAATTCCGCTAGTTGTCCACTGATGTTTTGGCCCATGGGGAGACCGACAATTAAAAACATCCCTAAACAGCTACAGCAACAGGTTAAAATTCACCACAGAAACCGAACAGAACAAATCCATCAACTTCTTAAACTTGACATTAACCAGAACACACAACAAAATAGCCACGAAAATATACCACAAACCCTCACACATCGGAAACTACCTCCATTTTCACTCATACCATCCGTATTCTGTTAAAAAATCCGTCATCTTATCACAATTCATAAATGCTCACAAATTTTCAACCAATCAAAATAGTCTAAACGCTGAAATAAAAAAACTAACACAGATCTTCTTAAATCGTAACTATCCTACACAACTGATTAACTACGCAAACAAGACGGCAAAAAACCGCCAAAACAACCCAAGTACCAAAACGAACTTCCCTACACAAAAAATTATCAAACTACCATACACCCAAAACACATACAAAGCCTATAAATACATCTTCAAACATACTGACTACAAACTGGTATTCACCACAAGCCAAAAACTGGCTAACCTCCTAAAATCCACCAAACCTCACACACAAAAAGATATATTTGAACAGCACAATGTAGTCTATAAATTTCCCTGCCAAAAAGACTGTGACATCACCTACACAGGTTCCACCATCAGGTCTTTATGGGCAAGACTACAAGAACACTTCCGTGACTGTAACATCCCTATTCCAGAACATTTAAACACTAAAAAACGCAACATTAAAAAGAAAAATCGTATACAAAGCACAGGAAAAACGGAAATAGCTGTTCACGCCCTTGAACAAAAACACACCCCGCAGATAGACAAGGCCATCATAATAGACAGACAAGACAATGAAACAATGCTCAGAATATCGGAAACAATAGCTATAAAGTGTGACGCGAACTCGATCAACGTACACAGGCCCTACATAATCTCCGAGGTTTGGAAGCTTCACAACATTAAATTGAGGTCACAATCCCGACCAATAGGAGACAACACAAACACCTCTGAAGCACCCACCCGACCTGACATAGCTTCCACTTTCCCAATATGTTCCGATGATGACCACGAATAGTCGAAACGGTCCACACCCCGTCAACCACCTTTCCCCTTCCCCCTCCCTATTTTAAAAAATTAACCCTTTCACTTTTTTCCCCACCCTATATAAAAGTATACGTTTCTACATATTACGAAAAAAAAACACGGGTTTTTCTAACTTATTCTACCAAACTGCCTACCCCCCCACACACACACTCTGCAGTTCTCGACATCGCAGACAGAGGAAAAGCCACAACACCCAGAAAAAGGTATCTGCAATTTCTATTCCTTAAGCTACATATACTTTTTAGTACATCTACACTCATAATGCCCTAAGAACCCATGAGTAAATAGCCAATGACATTTAAACAGGGGTACTCCTAAACTGAAGCAGGCGATATAGCTGTATTATAATAATTTATTTATTATTTTTTTTTTTTTTCACTAGATGACAGGCTAAGAAAAAAGATTAGTTAACAACGTAGATGTAATTTACTTGTATAGAGTGCAACAGCGTGTAGCTTGTTCTTATACTTCTGAATATATCCTTCTGAAGATGACCTGAATACAGGGGTCGAAACGTAAAGTTATTATTTTATTATTAATCAGTAAAATAATCTTTTCAACACGTGTGTTTTGTGTCCCTAATTTAATAAATATGAATTCTATCAAGTAGTTTTGTTTTATACAGCTGTCTGAAGCAGAAGTGTTATCTGTATCCCTTGAAATGGATAAAATTGAGTATCATGCAGTTATAAAATTCTTTGTAAAAGAAGGTTTAACGGCAAAAGAAATTCATTCGAAGTTCACGAGCACTCTTTTCCTTGTTTTCAACAATTGAGAAATGGGCTGCCAAGTTTAAATGTTGCGGTACCAGCCTTGAAGATGATCCACATGAATGATGTCCAAAAAGTGTAACAACACCAGAAATCATTGATTAAGTGCATGATTTGGTATTGGATGACCGTCAAGTCAAAGTGCATGAAATTGCTGAGATTATAGGCATTTCAAAAGAACGTGTAGGATATATTTTGCATGAAGAACTGCAAATGAAAAAGCTTTGCGCAAGATGGGTGCCGCACTTGTTCATAGTAGATCAAAAACACACTTGCATGTAAATCTCTGAACAGTTCTTGGAGCATTTTAACAAGAACAAAACTGATTTTGTGCATCGATTTATTACTATGGATGAGACTTGGATTCACCATTACTCACCAGAAGCTGGTTGTTCAGTGCCAAAGAAGGCAAAGTTGGTTCCATCATTTTGGGATGCTAAAGGCATTTTGTTTATTAATTATCCTGAAAAGGGCAAATAATCAGGGAATATTATTTTGATCTTTTAACCTGACTAGACGAAAAAATTCATGAGAAAAGACCCATTCGCAGAAGAAGAAAATTATCTTTCATCAGGACAATGCACCTGTCCACAAAGGTGTTTTGGAAATGGGAAAATTAAGGGATCCTCACTATGAATTGTTGGAACATTCACCCTGCTCCCCAGATTTGACTCCCTCTGACTTCTATCACTTCCCAAAACTAAAACTCTTCCTCTCTGGTCAGTGTTTTTCTTCGAATCAAGAGGTGATTGCAGCTGTAGAGGGATATTTTGCAGATCTTACTCAGAACCACTACAGAGGCAGGATAATGGTGCTGGAGCATCACTGCAATAAATGTGTTTGTGTATGTGGTTGAGTTCATTTGAAAGGGCAATAATTCCACTGGAATAAAGATTGTGGGCTCTTTGGTTAGAGTTTTAATAATGCCATATTGTTGAGAGAGGTGGTGGTGGGAAGTTTGTGAATGTATCTGCATGTGTAAGTAGGTTTTCTGTATACAGTGGAGGAAAGATTACCATTAGGAAGGTGTGTTACTTGTATCTACCAATAGTATACAGCAATCCACAAACCAGCTGTCATCGTAATAGGTAATGCACTCTTTTCATTGTTAGTCTTAAGGGAGATTATTTTGAAAAATAAAAATAATTTTGAAATTATAAATTCGTTTTTTTCATTGTTGGTTGGACTGAGAACTTTTCAGACCACCCTCATATAGTGTTTTGTGTGTTACAGTAGGTTTTTTGTAATCCCTGAAGATGTCTCAGTTACTAGACAAAATGTTGGAAGCAGTAAAATGAGTTTTAATCCTTTCCAAGTGCTGTATATATTCCATTAAGCCTCCAACATGAGGTGAAGGTGTTGTGTATGTGGTTGAGTTCATTTGAAAGGGCAATAATTCCACTGGAATAAAGATTGTGGGCTCTTTGGTTAGAGTTTTAATAATGCCATATTGTTGAGAGAGGTGGTGGTGGTGGGAGAGTTTGTGAATGTATCTGCATGTGTAAGTAGGTTTTCTGTATACAGTGAAGGAAAGATTACCATTAGGAAGGTGTGTTACTTGTATCTACCAATAGTATACAGCAATCCACAAACCAGCTGTCATCGTAATAGGTAATGCACTCTTTTCATTGTTTAATCATTTTCAACTATTTTTCACTAGAAATTAAACTCCTCCGAAGCATAATTGGAAGAATGACAGTGTGATGCACTCTTTGATTGGAAAAGGCCTAAATTCTATTTTTGTCATGAAGATGAATCTTTATATGGGTTTTTTCAATTGAAGGTGAGTTAGCCAATCTTATATGGAGGTAGTAGGATTTTTTTCTCCCAGAAACTTGGGTTTTACATCCTACCTACAGGCAAATTGGCCTTGAGTACACACAATTTACAGATAAAAAAATATTAGTAGGGGTAGGCAGTAGATGGCGTTGGTGTAGATGATGGTAGTGGTGGCTCGCTATATTTGATGGGTTAAGTGGTGGAGATGGAGAGTTGTAAAGTAGGTGCCCTCCTGTGATGAGTCTTTGGACTTCTTTGAGGCATCACATAATAATAATAATGTTAACTGTACTAATTATATGAAGAGCCAAAGGCTTCAATTCAGCAACATAACTTATTTAAGTTAAAGGGATATTACATCCCATATTGTTTCTTAGCCGAATAAATGTTAACTGTTTTTACTTGCTTTCTAGTTTTTAGTTTATTCATGTTATTTCCTGATGAAGTGAAGCAAAGTATTTCACAAAACCTGTCAAAACAAAAACAGTTTCTATTTGACATCTTTGCTTGTGGTTTTATGCCAAAAGAAATAGTTCTAAAAATATCCTGTCCCCACAGAACTCTATTCCAGTGAGTCTAAAGACTCACTGGGGGAGGCAAACACTGTTACACACACATAAAGCCCATCAAACTGTGCTTTAAACTCATTCACTATCTGCATTCACCACAATTTCAAGCAATGCATTGCACTGACCAACCACTCTCCATGAAAAGATCCTAATGCTTATGTATGTCCCATTGTTCTGCCCACTTCCCCCATTCTATGAAAAATTTCTTTCACGTTAATCTGGTAAAAACCCTTTACTAGAATAAATGTCTCGATCATATCCCCTCTCTTCCTCCTATTCACAAGGCTTTGCAAACTGCATTCCCTCAATATGTCCTCACATCCCAAAGACCAATTATGACATTAGTCAATCTTCTCTGGACCCTTTCCAACATATCCTCATCTCCATGAAAATCAGGAGACCAAATCTGTGCACAATAATCCATGTGAGCTCTAATAAAGGTCTTATACAACAAGATGTATTAAACATTTTTCCAGGAGAGGATATGGATACTGGCCATTCATACTTCCCTAAATCAATAGATAAATATCAGCCTGACAAAAGTAAGATCTTGGAAATCAGACAGGCTAGAAAGCCAAAACAATAGAAAAAGTTTTACAGTGGAACTGTCTTATGTTTTGCCAAAATATGGATTTCTCCAGTTCTGCTGCAGAAACACAACCCCTTCTGTTTATATCTGCAGGAGTCTTATTTAAAATGTGGTGAGAACCCCACCTTAAAGTATTTCACAGTTGTTCATAAGAAGAGAACTGGAGAAGGTCTTCCCCTTGTTCCACCAAATCTATCATAGTGAGCAATCATACTCTTTTCCAACATGTCCGGTTTAATACTGTTCTGGAAACAGTAGTGATTACCCTATGTATAGAATTTCTTATTATGGTTTGTTCAATATATTTCCCACTGTGCTATGAGTTAAATGAGATGGAACTTGATAAGCTTATATTTCAAATACCACCACCCACGCTTCTCATGGGTGACTTTAATGGGCACAACACTCTGTGGGGTAGTGATAACGCAATTAGATGAGACCATATCATTGAGCAAATGCTCAACAGTCTTGACCTCTTCATTCTTAGTAATCGAGTCAGTACCTGCATCCCTGCTATTTATCTACTTCTTGTGTGGGATGTCAAAGAGAACGTCTGAAGGTTCTGAGGCTCTGAATTATTATTATTATTATCTGAGACCTCCAGGGAGTCAAGGACTCATTGAGGGGAGGATGTAAATTACCCAACCTAGCTATCATACCTTCCCTTAAATTCATTTACACTAGATGCACTCACTACCCCCCAAGGACAAATTATTCCACTCACTCAATGCTCTCTGGGAGAAAAACCTAGTCCTTACCCCTTTCTTGACTGAGAACAACCTTAACTTCCATGGATGCCCCCGTTTGTTCTCTCCCCACCTTCCATATAACAAAAAATTTCATCATTCGAAATGCTATAACACCCATTCAAAAGTTTATAGACCTCTATCATATCACCCCTCTTTCTCCTGTTAACCAGAGTCTGCAATCCACATACTTGCAATCTCTCCTCATAATCTAAATTCCATAATCCGGATATAGTCTTTGTTATCTAAATGTAAATATCATAATCTAAATCCCATAATCCGGATATAACTCTTTTTTTGCACCCTCCCTTTCCACAGCTTCTTTATCCCCTTGGAACCTGGGAGACCAAATCTGTGCACAGTAATCCAGGTGTGGTCTTATCAAAGCCTTATAAAGAGGCAAAATTACTTCCTTATCCTTACATGTCAAGGTTCACTTCAACATAGATTATCCTCTGAGTTGTATTTGCAACTTTTGCTATGTGACCTTTGAACTTTAAATTCTTATCCACCAATACACCAAGATCCCTTGCCTCTTCAGTTTTTTGTAGCATAATCCCGCTAATATAATGTGCCGCTGGAACTCTAATCACACCAAAATGCATACTTTACACTTACTAACATTAAACTCACAGCCATTTTTGTTTGCCCAGATTTCCAGTCTATTCAAATCATTTTGTAATTGCTGAATATCAGTAGCATCCTTGATTGCCTTGCCTATCTTCCCAACATCAGCAAACAATTGCAAATCTGATGATAGACCCTGCTTGATGTCATTAATGTATAGATTGAACAATAATGGCCCAAACTGAACCCTGAGATACACCACTGGTTACCTTAAATCTGGCAGATTCACACCCACTGTATACCACTTTTTGATATCTGTCTGTCAACCATCCCCTGATCCAAGTCAATAGATTATATTCCAATCTCATATTCTCCAGTGTACGCAACAGCCTGTTGTGTGGTATCCTGTCAAATACCTTAGAAGCATCCAACATTATCATAGTGTATTCATTTCCTTTATCCAACTCGGCCGTAACATTGTTATAAAATATGAGCAAATTGCTAAAACATGACCTTCCTTTAGTAAACCCATGCTGTTCCCTGCAGAGTATAGAATGCTTGTCTATCCATTTCTGTATGTGAGTTCTTACCAACTTCTCTAAAATTTTCACTATCACACCAGAGATACTAATAGGTCAGTAGTTAAACACATCAGTTTTTGCACCACCCTTGTGCAATAGAACTATCATACATTTCTTCCATTCCTGTGGTATCATTCCTGAGCTGAGACTCAAGTTATACAAATGTGTGAAAGGCCTAGCCAATTCAGCTGAACATTCCTTTAGCAGACGAGCTGATATTCCATCTGTCCCTATTGACAAATTCCAGGTTATGCAAGAGCTCTTGAACCTAATTTTCATGAACCTCTAACTCTTCATCCAATGCAGCAGTAGCACTGTGTTTATGAATTGCTTTCGTATCCACAGTAGCACTGTGGATACGAAGGCAATTGATGTGAAGTCATTAGCTTCTATATACAAATAGTCCAGTCGTGAAGTGACTTCACATGCAAACTTTTTTGTTTGCTTACACTTGGATAAAGGATAAAACCAAGAATATAATTTCTTGTCATCTTTAATTTATGGTATAACCAGGTGGAAAAACTTTCAATATAATCAAACTAAGTTTGAGCATGAAGTATCTTCGTGACAGTCTGCTTGAATATAGAGGCTGTTGAGTTCACATCAGTTGCCTTGGTATCCCATAATGTGATGTACATTTCCTTTTGAATGTATCCTGTGTATTATGGGAAAGGAGACAGATTTTACATATCACCATATTATTAAAATACACTGTACCAGAAAAACTTGTATATGAAAATTATATGAGTTCATGATGCATAGCAGTATACAAGGTGTGCTTTGCATTATGAAATATTGAGGAAATTGATGTGAAGGCAATTGACTCTATATACAAGTTGACTAGCATGAAAATATTGAAACATTATTATATATATATTTATATTTATATATATATATAATAATAATAATACAATATACATATATTATTATTATTATTATTATTATTATTATAGCATGAAAATACTTCACACACAAACTTTGTTTGCTTAGACTTGGGCAAAGGATTAAAACAAGAATATAATTTCTTATCTATTATAATTTATTGTTATTATTTGACACCTCCAGGGAGTCCACAGACTCATCAAGGGAGGGCACCTGCTCTGCAACTGTCTCCACCAACTGACTGCAACACACCAACGCCATCTACTGCCGACCACCACCACTAGTATTTCCACTGACAATCACAAACATCCATGCCCACGGTGGGATTTGAACCCACAGCATTTTGGCTGGAGAGCGGATATGCTAACCACTTGGTCAGCCAGGCTTGCCGAGTGGTTAGCATATAATTTACTCTGCAATGAAGTGGGAAAACTTCTAAAAATAATAATGAAATTATTATTTTTATTAATATCTGACCTCCATGGAGTCAAATTGATCACTGGAGAGTATACTTTCTCATGACAAAAGATCTTTGATCTGTGCTTTGAACCAATTCTCAGTTTCTGTACTTACCACTTTCAAGCAGTGCATTCCCTCACCAGTCCTCTCCATGCAAAAAACCTGCTTCTCACTCTCCTGCTCACATCTTCCTTATACGGCTTTCATGAATGATCTCTAGTTCTACCCTTGACCCCTCTACTCTATGAAATATCTTTTCCACATTAATCTGGTAACAGTCCATTGCCAACTTATATGTCTTAATCATATCACCCTCTTCTTCTATTCACAAGGCTCTGTACATAGACATGACACAGACTTATTAGATTAGACTTCTGCATATCAAAGTTGTCCTCATTATAGAGGGTGCTGATGGGCAGATATCAAAGAATGGGTTATGGAGGAGTTCAGTCCAGGAGAAGGCAGGTGAATAGTGGTGTTCCTATGCTGTTTAATTTATACATTAATAATATTGGAAATAATTTGACAGGCGATATCCATTTGTTTGGATAGCTGATGATGCAAAACTGGGAAGAGTCACAGTCAATGAAGATGATATAGATATCTTACAGAATGACTTAAATATGCTCGCAGTATGGGCATAGTTAAATGGCTAAGTGTAAGGTGATGCACTTTGGAAGGATGAGATTACATGCTGTGTACTATATTGCTGGAAACGAACCAAAGCAGCACATCAAATTATATGTGATGTAATTTGATGGTTGTTGAAGAACATACTGACATGTAGGGATAGAGAAGTTGTTGTTCCACTTTATAAGGCATTAATAGGCCACATCTGGACTATTGTGTGCAAATCTGGTCACCTGAATTCCTTGGTGATGAAGTGGTGGAGTAGATCCAGAGGTGAGTGACAATGATTGTTGGAGGTCTGTGGAAAGTTTCCTGTGAGGAGAGATTGAAGGTCTGTCGGCTCCAAAACTAGCTGATAGGCATAAGAGATTAGAAGCATGTGTTATTAAAGGGGTTTTATAGGATTGATATGGATGACTTTTTCTGTAGAGTGCAGGAAAGCAGAGAATGAGGGGTCATCCCTGTAAATTATGTACGAGTGTGATTAACAAGGGTGTTAGGACTAGATTTTTTGCTTGGAGGGTGGTGAATGTGCAGAATTGTATTTCCCAGAGGTGGTTGTAAGTGCTCTGTCTGAGAACAAATTTAAGAAGTATGATAAGTTGTGAATAATGGCTAGTGTATCAATGTAATTGTCTCATTGAGTCTCTGACTTCATGGAGACAATTGTTATAATCGGGTTCGAAGTTATATGGTGAGTGGTCGGTGTAATTTAGCGCTCGTATAAAATTGGTGATTTTTGGTGTTTTTTGTGTGTGTCTTTCCTTAGAAAATTGGTTTTATAGTATATTAGAACGATTTTCATGTTTTTAGAGTATTTTGTGTGTCTTTATAACATATTTTATTGGGGCTGTCGCGCTAGAGGGATTCGTAGTGTGTACTGTTTGTGAAAGCTCTGGATAAGATAAGTATTATTTTCAGTTATCGTTGATAAATTTATTTAATATTGCGTAGTTTTGTTTGCCTTGCGTCTCTTATTGCATCTTTTTGTGTGTTTTTGGTGTGTTATAATTTATAATTTGATAAAATACGTTGCAAGTAAGTATGGCTCCAGTACGAAGGAAAATGGTGGTCAGTAATGATGGTTCGCCATCTTTATCAAAGAACGGTAGTATAAAAGAGATGATTCAGTGTACTAGCTGCAAAATGTACGCTTTGCGGAGTGCGGTCGGAGTGTGGTTAGATGATAATAAAGGAGTGAATGTGTGTAGAAAATGTAGGGAGAATGAGAAATTGAAGAGTATTTCGGATCGTGAGTGCAATATTTTTGTCAAACTTCAGAATGAAGAAAATAGGGATATGACAAGAAACGGCGAGGTTGTACCAGAGAATTGTGAGAGTGTGAATGTAGAAAGTGTGAATGATAGTATTAATGGTTTTACTGAGAATAAAAAAGATGAGATAGACGCAATGAGTGAGATCACATTGTTGAATTGTGCGATACAAAGGGCAAAACAGTAGCTAGAGCGTATGAGCAAAAGTCGACTGAATGAACCAGCCAATAGTAAAAAGTATGAAAGGAAAAATAGACGTATGAGTGTGAACATGAACAAAATGAAGGATAGAGTGCTGTGTGGCGACTGGTTAGTACGAGGTATGATAGTAGAGGATTTGACAAAATCGTACCAACCTGGTGCGACCATAAAGGATGTAACTGAGTCTATTAGAGAGCAAAAGGAAAGGGTGAAAGAAATGATTGTTGTGGCAGGTACGAATGATTTGAAAGGAGACAAAATGGAAATGATAGAAGACCTGAATGAATTGTTTGAGGTAGCAAAACAAAAGACTGAGAGAGTTAGAATGATTAGCCTTTTGCCACGGTATGACAGTGAAATGTTTAAAAGGAGGGCCATAATTGTGAATGACTTTATGCGTGGGTTATGTATGACGAGTGGTGTGGAATTTTTGGACGTGTGCAGTGAGTTCAATGGGCGAAAGGATCTATATAAGATGGATAGCTTGCATTTGAATGGTTACGGTGTAAGAAGACTTGAGAAAGTGTTGCTGAACGTGGTGGATGTGCAAATTCAGGGAAACTAGATTTATTAAGGGGGGAGGAGTAGATATACAATCCTTAGGGGGGCAGTTGAATGTGAGAATGAATATAATATGCCCGAGCAAATAAGGATAACAAATCAGAAGGGGATAGTTAACATAAGGCATCAAGGTAGGGTTGGGGCTAATGGTGGTCTTAAATTCATGTACACTAATGCTAGGAGTATTAGGAACAAGAAGGAAGAGTTTTTGGCCATGGTTGGCACTTCCAGACCACAGGTTATTGGTATTAGTGAAACATGGCTGACTGTAGATGATATAGCTAGTGGGATTGAATGTGATGGGTATAGTGTGTTCAGGAATGACAGGGAGAATAAAATGGGGGGGAGTATTGTTGATGATAGCTGATGAGGTGCAGCCAAGGAGAATAGAAGTTGAATTGCAGGATAGAGAAAAGAGCACATTTGAGGCCATTTGATGTAAGATTGTGGCTAGCAGAACTGAATATACAATTGGGTGCTGCTATAGACCAGGTGATGGAAAAGATGGTGGTGACAGTATTCACAAGCAAATAGAAGAAACGAGTGGAAGGAGGGTGATTTTTATGGGAGATTTCAACTATGGTCGCATTGATTGAAGTGAGGAGAGGACACACAGGAGGAAGAAATTGGATTTTATGCGGTTATTAAGGGATAACTATCTGCGGCAGCATGTAATGGAAAATACTAGGGGTCAGAGAGTGCTTGACCTTGTAATAACATCTGAGGATTTGGCTGTAACAAATATGACCACATTGCCACCAATCAGTGAGAGTGATCATAGGGTCTTGACCTGAAAGGTGGCTAAAGGTGTAGAATTTTCATTTAAGACAGGGTACATGTGGAATTATCGGGCTGGAAAGTATGACAAGCTTAGGAGTTTGATTGGTTCAGTGCCATGGCATGTATAACTGCAAGGAGTAGACGTTGATAGTGCATGGGAGGTAGTTAAGAAGTGTTTGCATGAAGCAATGGCTGACTGTATACCTAGAGTCCGAATAATAAATCAACTAGGGGTTAAATGGAGGAATAACACCATTAAGCTTGAGCTGCAAAAAAAGAAACAACTATGCAGGGAGTTTAAGGAGAAAGGTGACCGGCAGGCACACAAACGGTATAAAGCGCAGGCCAGAAGGGTAACGAGTGTGGTAAGAAAAGCAAAAAAGGATTATTATTATTATTGTTATTGTTGTTCCAGGAAACTCCAAGGAGTCGACAGACTCATCGAGGGAGGCTCTAACATCATGTCTGGAACAACTATTCAACATTCACACAGTATCTATCATATCTTGTCTTGAACTCATTCATGGTCGTAGCACCCACAACAGACTCTGGAAGCTTATTCCACTCATTCACCACTCTACAAGTTAAAAACCTAGCTCTAACACCCTTGTCAACCACGCTCTTGCCCAGCCTCCACGCATGGCCCTTAGTCTTCCCACCACCAGTCATATTTTCAAAAATATTTTCTGGATCAATCTTATAAAAACCCTTCAGTAATTTGAATGTCTCGATCATATCACCCCTCCTTTGCCTATCGTCCAATTTCTGCAACCCACAAATCCTCAACCTATTCTCATAAGGTTCATTTCACAGTCCTGCTATCATCTTGGTCACTCGTCTCTGGACCCTCTCCACTTCCTCCCCATCACGAAGAAACCCTGGTGCCCATATCTGGGCACAGAAGTCCAGATGGGGTCTTATCAAGGCTCAATACAGAGGAACAACAACTTGTTTGTCTCTGCATGTTAAAGTATTTTTCATAAGCAAGTCATTTGGTGAGCAGTTTTAGTCACTTTTGCAATGTGCCCCCTAAACTTGAACTCCCTATCCACCAACACTCCCAAATCCCTGGCCTGATCAATCTCCTGGAGTACGGTTCCACCAATGCGATATACTGCTGCTGTTCTTTTCGCCCCAAAGTGCATAACCTTACAATTCGCCACATTAAACTGACATCCATTTTTCCTAGCCCAGTCCACCAAACTATCCTAATCATCCTGTAAAATTTTGACATCCTGTGCACTCACAATTGCTCTACCCAACTTTGCATCATCAGCAAACAAGTGAACACTTCCTCTCAAATCCTTTCCAATATCATTGATGAACAAATTGAAAAGCAGTGGTCCAAGAACAGAGCCATGTGGCACTCCACTAGTCACAAGACATCTTTTTGACTCCACTCCTGAATAAACCACTCTCTGGTATCTCTCCTTCAACCACCCTCCTATCCATCTTACCAACCTTATATCTATCCCCATCTGCTCCAGTTTACTGATTAGGGTTCCATGTGGTATCCTGTCAAAGGCCTTGGCAAGGTCCAGTAGTATCACTGTAAACCAATTACCCCTATCCAGTTCAGCCGTCACTGTGTTATAAAACGTGAGCAAGTTACTGAGGCATGATCTACCCTTCACAAAACCATGTTGTCCCCCATACAATATCCCATTTTCATCTATCCAATCCTGTATTCTTTTCTTGACTAATTTCTCTAAGACCTTGACAATGATTCCTGATATGCTAATCGGTAGGTAATTTACAACAGCAGTCTTGGAACCACCTTTATGCAGTGGAACTATTTTCCCCTCTTTCCACTCGCTCGGGACTAACCCAGACCCGAGACTCAAATTAAACAAAATGGTCAAGGGTACTGACAATTCTTTAGCTGCTTCTCGTACTACACGAGCCTGGTATACCATCCAATCCAACAGATGTATTGACATTGAGGTTATGCAATAGACTACTCACCTCCACTTCATTCACCACAATTCCCGTATTATCTACTGGTTTATTCGTTTCTGCATTGTCGCCACCTAGATGATATATTCTTGCAAAGTGCTCACTCAGTAACTCAGCTATCTCAACTGATTCAGTTACCTCCCTACCATCGGCATTCTTTAAAATCATTCTGCCATGTACATTTTTCCTTTTACTTGGTACATATCGAAAAAACTGTTTAGGATTCTCTTTAGCCTGCATGGCCAATGTTCTTTCGTAATCCTTTTTTGCTTTTCTTACCACACTCGTCACCCTTCTGGCCTGCACTTTATACCGTTCATGTGCCTGCCGGTCACCTTTCCCCTTAAATTCCGTCCATAGTTGTTTCTTTTTTTGCAGCTCAAGCTTAATGGTGTTATTCATCCATTTAACCCCTACTTGATTTATTATTCGGACTCTAGGTATACAGTCAGCCATTGCTTCATGCATGCACTTCCTAACTACCTCCCATGCACTATCAACTTCTATTCCTTGCAGTTGTACATGCCATGGCACTTAGCCAATCATACTCCTAAGTTTGTCATACTTTCCCGCCCGATAATTCCACATGTACCCTGTCTTAATTGAAAATTCTACACACCTTTAGCAACCTCCCAAGTCAAGACCCTATGATCACTCTCGCCGATTGGTGGCAATGTGGTCATTTTGTTACAGCCAAATCCTCAGATGTTATTACAAGGTCAAGCACTCTCTGACCCCTAGTATTTTCCATTACATGCTGTCGCAGATAGTTATCCCTTAATAACCGCATAAAATCCAATTCCTTCCTCCCGTGTGTCCTCTCCTCACTCCAATCAATGCGACCATAGTTGAAATCTACCATAATAATCACCCTCCTTCCTCTCATTTCTTCTATTTGCTTGTGCATACTGTCACCACCATCTTTTCCATCACCTGGTCTATAGCAGCACCCAATTGTATATTTAGTTCTGCTAGCCACAATCTCACACCAAATGGCCTCAAATGTGCTCTTTTCTCTATCCTGGAATTCAACTTCTATTCTCCTTGGCTGTAGCTCATCAGCTATCATCAACAATACTCCTCCTCCCATTTTATTCTTTCTGTCATTCCTGAACACACTATACCCATCACATTCAATCTCACTAGCTATATCATCTACAGTTAGCCATGTTTCACTAATACCAGTAACCTGTGGTCTGGAAGTGCCAACCATGGCCAAAAACTCTTCCTTCTTGTTTCTAATACTCCTAGTATTAGTGTACATGAATTCAAGACCCCCATTAGCCCCAAACCTACTTTGATGCCTTATAATAACTATCCCACTCTGGTTTGTTGTCCTTATTTGCTCTAGCATATTATATTCATTCTTACATTCAACTGCCTCCCTAAGGACTGTATATCTACTCCCCCCCCCCTTAACAAATCTAGTTTCCCTGAATTTGCACATCCACTACATTCAGCAACACTCCCTCAAGTCTTCTTACACCATAACCATTCAAATGCAGGCCATCCATCTTATATAGATCCTTTCGCCCATCAAACTCACTCCACACGTCCACAAATTACGAAAGAACATTGGCCATACAGGCTAAAGAGAATCCTAAACAGTTTTTTAGATATGTTGCAAGTAAAAGGAAAAATGTACATGGCAGACTGATTTTAAAGAATGCCGATGGTAGGGAGGTAACTGAACCAGTTAATATAGTTTAGTTACTGAGTGAGTACTTTGCAAGAATATATCATCCAGTTGGTGACATTGCAGAAACGAATGTACGAGTAGATTATATGTACCAGTGGTATTACAGGGTTGAGTTCAAGGTTATATTGTAGTGTGTAATGTTTGTGCAAGCTCCTGATAAGATAAGTATTATTTTCAGTTATCGTTGATAAATTAGTTAATATTGAGTAGTTTTGTTTGCCTTGCGTATTTTAGTGCGTCTGTTTGTGTGTTTTTGGTGTGTATAACTTATTATTTGATAAAACACGTTGCAATAATTATGGCACCTGTACGAAGCAAAATGGCGGCCAGTAATGATGGTTCGCCATCGTTATCAAAGGACAGTAGTATAAAAGAAATGGTTCAGTGTACTAGCTGTGAAATGTACTCTTTACGGAGTGCAGTCGGAGTGTGGATAGATGATGATAAAGGATTGAATGTGTGTAGAAAATGTAGGGAGAATGAGGAATTGAAGTGTATTTCGGATCGTGAGTGTGATATTTTTGTCAACCTTCAGAATGAAGAAAATAGCGATATGACAAAAAACTGCAAGGTTGTTCATGAGAATTATGAGAGTGTGAATTTAGAAAGTGTGAATGATAGTATTAATGGTTTTTCAGAGAATAAAAAAGATGAAATAGATGCACTGAATGAGATCGCGTTGTTGAATGGTGCGATAGAAAGGGCAAAACAGCAGCTAGAGTGTATGAACAAAAGTCGACTGAATGAACCAACCAATAATAAAAGGTATGACAGGAAAAATAGGCGTATGAATGTGAACATGAACAAAATGAAAGATAGAGTGCTGTATGGAGACTCGTTAGTACGAGGTGTGTTAGTAGAGGATTTGACAAAATCATACCAACCTGGTGCGACCATAAAGGATGTAACTGAGTCTATTAGAGAGCAAAAGGAAAGGGTGAAAGAAATAATTGTTGTGGCAGGTACGAATTATTTGAAAGGAGATAAAATGGAAATGATAGAAGACCTGAATGAATTGTTTGAGGTAGCAAAAGAAAAGAGTGAGAGAGTTAGAATGATTAGTCTTTTGCCACGGTATGACAGTGAAATGCTTAAAAGGAGGGCCATAATTGTGAATGACGTTATGCGTGGGTTATGTATGACGAGTGGTGTGGAATTTTTGGACGTGTGGAGTGAGTTTGATGGGCGAAAGGATCTATATAAGATGGATGGCTTGCATTTGAATGGTTATGGAGTAAGAAGACTTGAGAAAGTGTTGCTGAATGTAGCGGATGTGAAAATTCAGGGAAACTAGATTCGTTAAGGGTTGGGGAGTAGATATACAGTCCTTAGGGAGGCAGTTGAATGCAAGAATGAATATAATATGCTAGAGCAAATAAGGACAACAAACCAGAGTTTGATGTCCTTATTTGATGTCCTTATATTAACCATCCAGAGTGGGATAGTTAATATAAGGCATCAAGGTAGGTTTGGGGCTAATGGGGGTCTTAAATTCATGTACACTAATACTAGGAGTATTAGGAACAAGAAGGAAGAGTTTTTGACCATGGTTGGCACTTCCAGACCACAGGTTATTGGTATTAGTGAAACATGGCTGACTGTAGATGATGTAGCTAGAGGGATTGAATGTGATGGGTATAGTGCGTTCAGGAATGACAGAGAGAATAAAATGGGGGGAGGAGTATTGTTGATGATAGCTGATGAGCTACAGCCAAGGAGAATAGAAGTTGAATTGCAGGATAGAGAAAAGAGCACATTTGAGGCCATTTGGTGTGAGATTGTGGCTAGCAGAACTAAATATACAATTGGGTGCTGCTATAGACCAGGTGATGGAAAAGATGGTGGTGACAGTATGCACAAGCAAATAGAAGAAATGAGTGGAAGGAGGGTGATTATTATGGTAGATTTCAACTATGGTCGCATTGATTGGACTGAGGAGAGGACACACGGGAGGAAGGTATTGGATTTTATGCGGTTATTAAGGGATAACTATCTGCGACAGCATGTAATGGAAAATACTAGGGGTCAGAGAGTGCTTGACCTTGTAATAACATCTGAGGATTTGGCTGTAACAAAATGACCACATTGCACCAATCGGTGAGAGTGATCATAGGGTCTTGACTTGGGAGGTTGCTAAAGGTGTAGAATTTTCAATTAAGACAGGGTACATGTGGAATTATCGGGCTGGAAAGTATGACAAGCTTAGGAGTTAGATTGGCTCAGTGCCATGGCATGTACAACTGCAAGGACTAGAAGTCGATAGTGCATGGGAGGTGGTTAAGAAGCGCTTGCATGAAGCAATGGCTGACTGTATACCTAGAGTCCGAATAATAAATCAAGTAGGGGTTAAATGGATGAATAACACCATTAAGCTTGAGCTGCAAAATAAGAAACAACTATGGAGGTAATTTAAGGGGAAAGGTAACCGGCAGGCACATGAACTGTATAAAGCGCAGGCCAGAAGGGTGACGAGTGTGGTAAGAAAAGCAAAAAAGGATTACGAAAGAACATTGGCCATGCGGGCTAAAGAGAATCCTAAACAGTTTTTTAGATATGTAGCAAGTAAAAGGAAAAATGTACATGGCAGATTGATTTTAAAGAATGCCGATGGTAGGGTGGTAACTGAATCAGTTGAGATAGTTGAGTTACTGAGTGAGCACTTTGCAAGAATATATCATCTAGGTGGTGACATTGCAGAAACAAATAAACCAGTAGATTATACGGGAATTGTGGTGAATGAAGTGGAGGTGAGTAGTCTATTGCATAACCTCAATGTCAATACATCTGTGGGGTTGGATGGTATACCAGCTCGTGTAGTACGAGAAGCAGCTAATGTATTGTCAGTACCCTTGACCATTTTGTTTAATTTGAGTCTCGGGTCTGGGTTAGTCCCGAGCTGGTGGAAAGAGGGGAAAATAGCTCCACTGCATAAAGGTGGTTCCAAGACCGCTGTTGTAAATTATCGACCGATTAGCATATCAGGAATCATTGTCAAGGTCTTAGAGAAATTAGTCAAGAAAAGAATACAGGATTGGATAGATGAAAATGGGATATTGTATGGGGGACAATGGTTTTGTGAAGGGTAGATCATGCCTCAGTAACTTGCTCACGTTTTATAACACAGTGACAGCTGAACTGGATAGGGGTAATGTGTTTACAGTGATACTACTGGACCTTGCCAAGGCCTTTGACAGGATTCCACATGGAACCCTAATCAGTAAACTGGAGCAGATGGGGATAGATATAGGGTTGGTAAGATTGATAGGAGGGTGGTTGAAGGAGAGATACCAGAGAGTGGTTTATTCAGGAGTGGAGTCAAAAAGACGTCTTGTGACTAGTGGAGTGCCGCAGGGCTCTGTTCTTGGACCACTGCTTTTCAATTTGTTCATCAATGATATTGGAAAGGATTTGAGAGGAAGTGTTCACTTGTTTGCTGATGATGCAAAGTTGGGTAGAGCAATTGTGAGTGCACAGGATGTCAAAATTTTACAGGATGATTTGGATAGTTTGGAGGACTGGGCTAGGAAAAATGGATGTCAGTTTAATGTGGCAAAGTGTAAGGTTATGCACTTTGGGGTGAAAAGAATAGCAGCAGTATATTGCATTGGTGGAACCGTACTCCAGGAGATTGATGAGGCCAGGGATTTGGGAGTGTTGGTGGATAGGGAATTGAAATTTAGGTGGCACATTGCAAAAGTGACTAAAACAGCTCACCAAATTACTTGGCTTCTGAAAAATACTTTAACATGCAGAGACAAACAAGTTGTTGTTCCTCTGTATTGAGCCTTGATAAGACCCCATCTGGACTACTGTGCCCACTTATGGGCACCAGGGTTTCTTTGTGATTGGGAGGAGGTGGAGAGAATCCAGAGACGAGTGACCAAGATGATAGCAGGTCTGTGGAATGAACCTTATGAGAATAGGTTGAAGATTTGTGGGTTGCAGAAATTGGTCGATAGGCGAAGGAGGAGTGATATGATTGAGACATTCAAATGATTGAAGGGTTTCTATAAGATTGATCCAGAAGATATTTTTGAAAATATGACTGGTGGTGGTAGGACTAGGGGCCATGAATGGAAGCTGGGCAAGAGCATGGTTGACAAGGGTGTTAGAGCTAGGTTTTTTACTTGGAGAGTAGTGAATGAGTGGAATAAGCTTCCAGAATCTGTTGTGCGTGCTACGACCGTGAATGAGTTCAATGCAAGGTATGATAGATACTGTGTGATTGTCAAATAGTTGTTCTTGACATGATGTTAGGGCCTCCCTCAATGAGTCTGTCGACTCCTTGGAGTTGCCCGGAACAATAATAATAATAATAACCACAATCCATTGGGATATTCTTACAGTGTTAGCATTGTGATCCCTAAACTTCAAATCCCTGTCCACCATCACTCCCACATCTCCTTCACCTCCTTCAAAATTTCTCCGTTAAATGTATTCTTTGCATCCTAACCTTGCCTACAAATTTCAACACCTTTGTTCGGTTTTCTTTAAGAGCTTTTATTGTGTCTCTGAGAAACTGGTTGAAAGTGATAATGTCGACAAGCATAAGTGTTGGATGTGAATATTGTTTTTTTTTTACAGCATTACAATGCAAAAGCACTAAATAAAAAGATGTTAATTGAATAGCTTATATTTTATTGGACTTTTAGCTGGCATACTGCCGAGTGGTTAGTGTATCTGGTTAGTGGTTAGTTTATCTCCAGCCAAAAGGCTGTGGGTTCGAATCCTGCCTTGGGCATGGATGTTTGTGATTGTCTATGAAAATGCTAGTGGTGGTGAGCAGTAGATGACATCGGTGTAGATCAGGTGTCGGCAAACTTTTTTAGATCATTGACCCCTTCATGGAATCCTTGATCCCCCATTGACCCCATCATGGAATCCTTGATCCCCCATTGACCCCATCATGTTAAATAAACGAATACTGTAAATGTTATCAATAATAAATTTATCAATTTAAAAATAATAATTCCTTCACCATTTTATTTCATTACTGCTTCTCAATAAGAAATATTTAAAGAAATTTAAAGAAATTTATAAAGAACATTAAAAATTTACTTACATTTTATTGATTTACTTGGAATGGTTAATGAGAAGGATGTGTTTGATGAACAGTAGCGATTGTATCAATATTTGGTTGGATATTGGTGAGTTTTAGCCTTAAGTCACCATGCTCTTTCAGGTTCATTCTGTTCCTCTCCTTCGTTAAAAGTGAATTTGCATGGCTAAAACCTGCTTCAACCATGTATTAACTTGGGAGTGCAAGTAAAAAGGGTTCAACTGCTGCACTAAGCTTGTGGTATTTATTATTAGTATTTACATTGCTCCAATGGTCACTGAGGCTTTTGTTTTTAAACAAGGATTTAGCTTATCAGTGTCTTCATTTTCTATTTCCAAATCAAGTGGTATAACAAATCAGTCAGGTAAGTGCATTTTTTCCAAGTCCTCGAAATGTACTTTAATCTTCCTTTAATTTTTCTCCGTGATTTTTGTATATCTCTAGGTCACAGCCTGAAACTTTTCCCTCTTCTCCATCTTCCATTTGCCGTAAGTTTGAAAAATAGCAGTAATCTTTGCATGCCAATGATGATTTAAATAGCCCTATTTTAGCTTGTAAGCCTATTAGGATTGTTCGGGCTTGAATAATTGTAGCATCTTTTCCTTGCAGAAGTTTCTGTATTTCATCAAATTTTGAATATAGGTCTTCCAAATAGAAAAGATGATTTTTACACTTTTTTAACTCGTCACATAGTGTCCACATCTATAAGAAACTCGACAGTGGAGTCATACAAGTCAACAAGTCTTTGCAAGAAATCACCTCTTGACAACCACCTTACCTCTGTGTGCAAAAGAAGTTGATTAAGCATTTCATCATCATTTTTTTCACACAACATTGCAAATAGTCGTGAATTCAGAGGGTGCAGTTTAATTTCACTGATCTGGTACACACTTTTAAGGCAGCATGCAGTTCGCCACTTATTCTTGGCTACAAGATGGTTCCTGTATAAAACACAGTGAACAATACACACATCAGGAACCTTTTTCTTGAGTAATGATGCAAATCCTCTGTAACGGCCAGCAATTGCTGATGCGCCGTAGGTGGCCACCACTGCAGTAATATTTTCGAGGGGAACATTAAGGTTCAAATAATCCTCTAGGCATTGCAAAATCATCTCAGCTTTAAGGTAGTTGGCAAACAAAAACTCATCAACAATGGACTTTAGGATTTGACTATTATACATCATATAGGCTATGAAATGAAAATATTTGAACTACTGAACGTTACTCATCGAGTTGGATGGAAAACTTGCAGTGTTGAAGCTCTGACCCCAAAGTTTTGCCCACATCATTGACCCTCTCATCAATTTGCCAACTCACTGTCCTTGTACTTAAAGGTATACATTTTAAAATAGGTTGAAAGTCTTTCTTCATAACACTTTCAATCACATCTTTAATGGCTGGTATGATGATCTCCTCACCAATGGTGTGAGGTTTTCCTTTCTTGCTCTGTTAAGAGAGATACTGTATGATGCCTTCAATCCTCCTTCATAATCTGGTTGATGGAGAGATATCAGAGAGTGGTTTATTCAGGAGTTCACTTTTGTTCATTAATGATATAGGAAAGGATCTGAGAGGAAATGTGCATCTGTTTGCAGATGATGCAAAGTTAGGTAGAGCAATAGTGAATGCTCAGCATGCCAAAATTTTGCAGGGTGATTTGGATAGTTTGGAGGACTGGGCTAAGGAGAATGGATGTCAATTTAATGTGGCAAAGTGTAAGGTTTTGCATTTTGGGGTGAAAAGATTAGCAGCAGTATATCACATTGGTGGAACTGTACTCCAGGAGATTGACGAGGCCAGGGATTTGGGAGTGTTGGTGGATAGGGAGTTGAAGTTTAGGGGACACATCGCAAAAGTGGCAAAATCAGCTCATCAAATCACTTGGTTGCTGAAAAACACTTTAACGAGCAGAGACAAACAGGTTATTGTATTGAGCCTTGATAAGACCCCATCTAGACTACTGTGCCCAGATATGGGCGCCAGGGTTTCTTCTCGATGGGAGGAGGTGGAGATGATCCAGAGATGAGTGACCAAGATAATAGCAGGTCTGTGGAATGAACCTTATGAGAACAGGTTGAAGATTTGTGGGCTGTAGAAATTGATTGACAGGCAGAAAAGGGGTGATATGATTGAGACATTCAAATTACTGAAGGGTTTCTATAAGATTAATTCAGAAGATATTTTTCAGAATAGGACTGCTAGCGGGAGGACTAGGGGCCATTCATGGAAGCTTGGTAAGAGTGTGGTTAGCAAGGGTGTTAGAGCTAGGTTTTTTACGTGGAGGGTGGTGAATGAGTGGAATGGGCTGCCAGAGTCTGTTGTGGGTGCCATGACTGTAAATGAGTTCAAGGAGAAGTATGAGTATGATAGATACTGTGTGAATGTGTGAATAGTTGTTCTTGACATGATGTTGGGCCTTCCTCGATGAGTCTAAGGACTCCTTGGAGCTGCCCGTAATAATAATTAATAATAATCTCCACTGGCAGGATTTTTTAAAAATATCTTTAAATTTGGTCATTTTATGATCTTTTCTTTCAGTGCCTTAAAAAAAAAAAAATTAAGGTCTGTTTTTCTTATCAAAGTGAATCCTTTTGAGATGGTCTTTCATCTTTGCAGCTTTCATGGCATCATTACTGTAAGTCTTGTCACATAATAGGCTCCCAGGCATTGTTCATTGGTAAATGATCGTATAAATCAAAATTTTAAATACTCTTGCGAATACTGTCGGCACTTGTTCTTACTATCAGGGGCCGCCATTATGGGCACTATAACTTTCGAAAAAATTACACAGTAAATTTAAAGTTATTAGATCACTGAACACCACTCTGATAGCTATTGGCGATAAATGCACACTAGCCCCTATTGTCTGTGTTCTAGATGCCTTCATCTGGGGCGAGCTTGCACTTCTCCCTTGTTGGCTCAGCCAATCAGCCAGTTGGCATTGCATGTTTACTAGATGTTACTCAAAATTGTTGTGTTTATTGACCCCCCCCCTTTTCAATCCTAGACATTTATTGGCCACATCGGACCTTAGAGGTCAATATCGACCACTTTACCAACCTCTGGTGTAGATGATGATGGTAGTTGTAGTTTGGTAGATTGAGTGGTGGAGTTGTAGAGTAGGTGCCCTCCCTTGATGAATTTTTGGACTCCTTGAAGGTGTCGAGTAATAATAATAATAATAATAATAATACTCAGAGCACAACTATTTGTTGCAGTCTATCCGCAACGAGTAAGTTAAACACTTCCTATTGTAACAGATAAAGGATCCAAAGTTCTAATATGATGCTCTGTAATGTTGGAAAAGTTCCTGGAGTTCCAGTGTAATTATTGAGATGCTCTCAATAATTACACTGGCTGGGGATGAAGTATTGGCTGAAATTTGTCAACAGGTTTGAAAGAAAATATACTGGCCTAGAGATTGGAGAAATATCAGTATTCATCCCAATTAAAAATAAATAAAATAAAAATTAAATTAAATTAAAAAAATTAAAAAAAAAATCAAATTCCTGAGATTGTGAGAATTATAGAACTATTGTTTTAATTTCACATGCAACCAAGTTATTCTGAAAGTGATCCAACAAAGGCTGGAGCCATATGTGAATAGAGAAATGTCACAAGAACAGAGGCAGGCTTTAGGAGAGGTAGAGGAGCTAAACACCCTGATAGTAAACATGAAATGGATTATTGAAAGAACAAGCGAAAAGAAGGAAGGATTCATCTGTTTTATTGATTATAAGAAAGCTTTTGATTGTGTGGATCACAACAGACTGTGGATTGTAATGAGATCAATGGGAATACCTGAGCATCTAATTCTCTTGATAATGGAGCTGTATGATAACCAAGAAGCTTCAGTAAAAACAGTTTTTGGAGAAATAGATGGTGTTCGAGTGGAAAAAGGGTTTGGCAGGATTGTATGCTATTGCCCTATCTTTTTATGTTTATAGTGAATATATTATGAAAATGGCTAACTTAGACAAAAACCCAGCTGGAATTAAGATTGGTGACAGAAAAATAATTTACAATATGCACATGATACAACACTCATAGCAAAAACTAAGAAAAATGCAGAGTGGTTGATTCTATTGTTTAAGAGAAAAAGTATCAATGCCGGACTTAATTTAAACATCAGCAAAACAAAAGTGATGGCTTTTGGCATTTTAAATGAATTTATAGTAGACAGAGATAAAATAGAGATCATTGAAAGTTATGATTTACTGGGTTCCAGAATCAGAAATGACAGTAAATTGAAGATGAAATTAAAAGGATAGTAATGGACAAAAAAACACTATGATAAACCTGACGAAAATTATGCAAGACAGAGGTGTGAGTAAGGTCAAATTAGTTAGAATTGTCGAAGCAATGGTATTTTTATTAGTGATGTATGGATGTGAAAGCTGGATTATCAAGAACAAAGACAGAAAGCAAATTGATTCATTTGAATTATGAGCATGGAGGAGACTGTTAAGAATCCCATGGACGGCAAGAATGACCAATAAGGTTTTCTTGAATATAAAGACAGAATGCTCCTTTGAGGCGATGATTGCTAAACAGAAGTTGATGTACTTTGGACATCAACTTCTGTTATTATACATGCAGATAAATCATTGGAAAAGGTAGTATTGTTGGGGAAGATTGAGAGAATGAGAAGAGGAAGACTGCATAAGAGTTGGATGGATAACATAAAAGAACTTACCAACTTGATCTTACAGTTACTGATAGAAAGGACAAGAGGCTTAGTGGGATGCAAAGCGTTTGTTCACAAAATCACCAAGAGTTGAAAACAATTGGTTGGCACATAACAACAACAACAATGCAGCCATACTTGTTAAGGTTAGCTGTATGGTTCGTAGCAATTGCTGACTCTGAAAATAGTCTCAATGATTTGTAACGACTTCTATATCAAACAGTTTTTCCCCCATCTAATCCTGGGTGAATGGGATATCCTAAACATGGTCTGCCAGTCTTGACTTGCTGCTATGACAATGGCAAATGCATTTCTTGTGTTCTCCAAGACAGGATCTCAACAGATCTTCCTGACTGACCATAGCAGGTCAAGTTGCAATCGCATGGCACTTTTTAAACTTGAATGTGCTTGCAGATGGAGTTTGACCTTATGAGAGTAGATCGGAGTTGCTCATTTGGTGTGTGGTTTAAATGGGGTGCAAAGTTTATATTTTATTAATACTTGGGCTATCTTTTCAGATATATCTTGGATATATTGAATAGGAATACTATGGTGCTTTGATCTTCTATATTTAGGAAGGGGAGGGATGTGGGGGGTCATGTCTTTTTTCCTATTTTGTGGAAACTGTAATCACAGGACAAAAAAGTGTGGCAGAGATAACTAAGTTCTGTGCCCCAAGGGCTGCATCACTAAAATAAACAGCCCTGACTCTATGAGATAGTGTTTTGAGGATTCCATATTATTGGGTTAGATGTTGATGTGATTGTTTATGAAATATTCAAGTGGGCATCGGCTTTCTATAAATAGCATATGTAGTGAACCATCTGAAAGGCAAGAGACCAATGTGTCGAGAAAAGCAGATGATTATTTGATTATAATATTATTATTATTATTATTATTACTGCCAAGACCTCAGGGAGTCAAAGACTCATCTGGAAGGTCCCTTTATCACACACACACACACAGCTCATCATACCGTGTCTTAAACACACTCAAACTCCTTGCAGACACCACACTCTCAGGCATGGCATTCCAATCATTTACAACTCTGCACGAAAAAAACCTGCCTCTCACTCCCCTACTCACACCCTTTTTATACAGTTTCCAGGGATGACCTCTGGTTCTCCCCTGATCTCCCACTATTCTCTGTAGAACTTCTCTACCATTGATCTTATAACAACCCCTTACCAACTTGTAGGTCTCTATCATATCTCCCCTCTTCCTCCTCTCCACCAGACTCTGCAAATTACATCTTCTCAATCTTTCCTCATACTCAACATTCTAGAGGTCAGAAACTACCTTAGTCAGTCACTTTTGGACCCTTTCCAACATCTCTTCATCCTTCTGAAAACCCGGTGACCAAATCTGGGCAAAATAGTCCATGTGTGGCCTAATCAAAGCCTTATACAACAGAACAAGAATCTCCCTACTTCTACACGTAGGTGTCCTCCACATCATTCCCAGAAGCCTTTGTGTTGTGTTCACAATTTTGGCTATGTGTCCCCTAAATTTTAGATTCTTATCCACTATCACCAACCAGATCTCTTATTTCCTCCACCTCCAACAATATATCCTCACCAAGCATAAATTCTGCATCCCATCTTTGTTTTCCAAATTTTAAAACCTTACATTTTGCAACATTGAACTCGCATCCCCATTTCCGTGCCCAATCACTCAATTTATTCAAGTCTTCTTGTAAGGCCACTACTCTTCATGGGTCGTCCCAACTTTGCATCATCTGCAAACAACTGAATATCTCCATCCAAATATTAATATACAAGTTAAACAGTAATGGCGCTAAAACGGACCCCTGAGACACTCCACTAGTGACTTTCCCTTTCCTTGATATTGCTTCCCCATACACAACTTGTTGATACCTAACAGATAGCCAGTCTCCAATCCAATGCGCTAATCTAATATCCAACCCCATCTGCTCTAGTTTGACAGTTAACTTATCAATCATGAGGTACTCTACCAAAAGCCTTTGCGAAATCGAAGTATATTACTGTGTATCCTTCTCCTCTGTCCAAGAAAGCAGTCACTTTATTATAATAAGTAAGTAGATTACTAAAACATGATAATCCATGCTGTCCATCAAAGATAATACCATTGTAGTCAACCCAACTCTGGATCCTAGTTCTTACAAGCTTCTCCAACAACTTAACCACAACACCTGACACAGAGATAGGCCTATAGTTTGATGCTTGAGTTCGATCACCTCCTTTATGAAGTGGCACAATCTTGCCCTCCTTCCACTCCTTAGGAACTTGACCAATTGCAAGACTCGTATTAAAAAAATATGTCAAGGCAGGTGTCAACTCCCTGCCACATTCCTTCAGTATACGTGGTGATATATTATCAAGTCTTATTAACATCTTGTTTACTCAACTCCCCATACACCTTTTGCTCACTTACAGTCAGTCTCTCTTCCCCATCATTAACTGCTCTCAATCTCTCCATGTAGTCATTCACAAGATTGAAAGACCTTTATGAACTGCTCATTAAGTATCTCCACCACACTTTCCTCAACATCTGTCTTTATACTATTTTCTCCAATCAATGTCATCCTTCCATAATCATTCTTTCTTTTGCTGGCTACATGTTGAAAGAACTCCTTTGGATTCTTTTTCGCTTCATTAGCTAACTGCTGTTCATACCTCTCTTTAGCTACCCTCAACAACCAAGTCACCCTCCTTGCCTGGTCTTTGTAGACCTCATGGAATTGGTTATTTCCACTTCTCTTATGCTGCCTCCACAATGCCCCCTTTTTTTTGTATCGCATGCTTAATCTCTTTATTCATCCATCTCACACCTACCTTATTTAACCTTCTCACTCTTGGAATACACTTAGACATTGCATCTACTAGATAGTTTTTAAAAATCCTCCAAGCTGCATTGATCTCTTTTCCAGCTAACACCTCAATTCATGCTACACCTGCAAGCTGTCTCTTGAGCTCTTCATAATCACCTCTTCCCCCTTGTAGTTCCATATATACCCTTTTCTCACAGAGGTCCTCACACTGCTGGCAATCACCAGTGGTCACTCTCACCAATTGGTGGATGATTTGACACCTCGTTTATGATTACATCCTCTGATGAGATGACAAAAATCCAAGACCCTCAATTCTCATGTTCCCTCTGTTCCATACTGTCTGAGGTAGTTATCCCCGGTCATCCCATTTCTTTCCTGCCTACACATGCTCTCACCTCCTCTTGGAGCATACACCTTTCTCATGCTGTGTACCCCTCCACTCTGAGCCTCCCCGTTTCTCTGCTCCTCTTGCACACCCATTCTCTCATTTTCTATAGTCATTCCACTCACTTCCCCATTCATAACCACCTCTTCCATCTCTCCTTACTCTCCTGTTCTTCCACATAACTTCCCGCTTGCTCCGATTCATTCTCTCTACTCGCTCTCTACCTTCCAGCAGCAGTCTCTCCAAGCGACTCACACCATAACACTCAAATGCAGTCCATCGCTCCCATACAGCTCACTTCATCCCTCAAACTCATTCCACACATTAACAAATTGTACTCCTGTCTCATCACACATTTCAGCCAGCATATCATTCATAATCCTTGCTCTCCACCTCATTTCACCACAGTCATTCCTAGGCAACACGCTGACTACCCTTCCTGTCACACTATTCTCTGTTATCCTTCAAAGCAGCCTCCTGATATCCAATCTGACACTCTCTTTGTCCTCTGTCAAATCATTCGTACCTATTAAAACTATTAACTTTTTTGCTCATTCCAACCTCATATCCAAGTCTCAATCACTCTACTCATTCTACTGCCTGGAAAACATACTTTGTGTATCTTATCATCCAGCACTCCTTTAATAATGGAGTAGCCATACGATGCCACCCGCTCATCTTTCGTTAACTCTTTCTTGCCATCCTGATTTGTTTTAATAGCTTTTACCAAATTTTCTTAATTTCATTCCGCATATGAAGTGAATTTTATATGCGGTATTGATGAATGGTATTGGCTGCTATGTTGAGTTATGAATGAATCCAGAGTGTCTTGTCCATTTGGCCAAATTGACAAATAATATCATATCCATAGCATAGCCAGACTAAAGCTTGAAAGTAGTTGCTGTGAAGTTGGCCTACAGGGAGGAACCCATTGTAATGCCATTAATTTGTTTGTAGATTTTTATTTTTCCTTGCCAAGTAAAGTTACCTGCACACATACTAAATTTCAATAATTCAGAGATATGAGGGGAGGAGGTTACTAAATCAAGAGTGCCCATTAGTGGTACATTAGTAAATATGAACGTGCTTTCCAACTAACCATTATGTCTAAATTTTTAAGGATGTGTTTTTTACTACAGATTTGTATTGAACAGAATCATTTAACCAAGAAAAGAGTAGAATATGAACAGAAATCATATAAAACACTAAAATTCTTATGTCCCAATTTGTAAAAATTTTGGAGGCTGCATAACTTGTTCAGAATGTTGCTAGTACGATGTCAAATATGTTTCAACTTCTGTTCTAGCAAGCAACACTGCTGGTATAAATTTTTTTCCCTTTGTATTCATTATTATTACAGTAAGACCCCATGGAGTCAAAAAGCCTCATCTAGGAGAGGTCCCTTTTGTCATACATGCAGCTCATCATACCAGCATTAAACACAATCAAATTCTCTGCAGACACCACACTCTCAGGCAGTGCATTCCAATTATTCACAACTCTCCACACAAAAAACCTGCTTCTCACACCCTCCTTACAAAGAAATACATAACAGCATCAATTGTACGAATGTATCCCAAATGCTAAAAGGCTGAATAAGGTAGGTGTAAAATGGATAAATGTGGAGCTTAAGCATGAAATCTGGAAAAAGAAAGTACTTTCGAGGAAGTACAAGATGAATAATGGTAATCAGTGACATGAAGAATATAAAGAATAAGCCAGGAGAGTGACTCAGTTAATAAGGAAAAGAAAAGTAGAGTATGAGCAGAAATTGGCAAATCAGGCTAAGAAAAACTTGCAACATATCTAAAAAACCCTAGAGAGTTTTTTAGATATGTTGCAAGTATTGTAGAAGGAAGAATGATCATGGAAAGATGAAGTTAAGGGATGAAAGTGGTAGAATGGTAACTGCTGCAGAAGACATTGTTGAGGTATTCAATTTATAAGTATGTTTCATTCTGATCAGGGTGGAATCATGAGGAACTTAAGTGTAGAGGACATAGGAGAGGATAGCTTAATTGTGATTAAGCAGGAGGTATTTGAGGAAATGAATAACCTTGATGTTAATAAGGCGGCAGGATTCTATGACATATTACCATGCATCTTAAGGGAATGTTCCAGGGAACTGGCAGTAGCATTGGCATGCCTGTTTAATAAGAGTTTTGCAACTGTACAGGTTCCAAGGCAGTGGAAGGAGGGTAAAATTGTTCCACTGCATAAAGGTGGTGATAAGGCTGTATCTTCAAATTATAGGCCGGTCTGTATATCTGGAGTTGTGGTGACGGTTCTGGAGAGATTGGTGAGTTGTGGGATAGAGAAATGTGTTGATAACAGCAGTATTCTCTGTGGTTATCAGCATGGGTTTGTTAAGGGAAGATCATAAATTGAAACAGATTGGATTGGATAACAGACTTCTGTGTTGGATCAGTGACTGGCTGTCAGTTAGGTATCAGAAAGTTGTATATGGGGTGCAGTATCTCAAATGAGAAAGGTCACCAGTGGTGTGCTGCAGGGGTCAGTTTTGGGGCCATTGTTGTTCAATTTGTATGTTAGTGATATTGGGTTTTGTTTAACTAGTGATATCCAGCTGTTTGTGGATGATGCAAAACTAGAGAGAGCAATGCACAGTCAGGCTGATGTTAATGCCTTACAAGAGGACGTGAATAGATTGCATGAATGGGCAGGTAAGTGGAACTGTCAGTTCAATGTTGCCAAGTGTAAGGTTTTTAGAGTTGGTAAGCAACAATGGGATGCACAGTATATGCTTGGTGGGGAAACTTTAACAGACATAGAGGAGATGAGAGATCTAGGAGTGATGGTGGACAACAGTGGCGGCCTGTGAAGTTTTAAGTTGGGAGGGGGTGCTGCCTATACAAAATAATTTTAAAAAAATTATTTTTTTCCTAATCAGTAACCAATTTATTAATAAATAAATCTACAGATTTATTTATTAATAAATTTATTTATTATTATTTATTAATAAATAAATCTGTAGATTTATTTATTAATAAATTGGTTACTGATTAGGAAACAAAGAATTTTTTAAAAATTATTTTGTATAGGCAGCACTCCCCCCCCCCCCCAACCTTATAACTTCACGGGCTGCCACTGGTGGACATGACCTGAAATTCAGGGGCCACACTGCACAAGTTGTGAAGACATTACATCGGACAATGATTCGGAGGACCCTGATATGCAGAAATAGAGAGGTTATGATTCCATTGTATAAGGCCTTGATCAGGCCTCATATAGATTATTGTGCACAGATTTGGTCACCAGGTTTTAATGGTGATGAGGATATGTTGGAAAGGGTACAATGAAGATTCACAAAGGTAGTCGGTGGTCTTTGGAATGTGGAGTACAAGGACAGATTGAGAAAATGTAAGTTGCAGAGCCTCGTGGATAGGAGGAAGAGAAAGGGGGGGATATGATTGAGACATATAAGCTGGTCAAGGGTTGTTATCAGGTAGACATGGAAGAGATTTTTCATAGAATAGGAGAGGGGAGTAGAACAAGAGGCCATTGCTGGAAACTGTATAAGGAGGATGTGAGCAAAGGAGTGAGAAGCAGGTTCTTTGCTTGGAGGGTGGTTGGTGAGTGGAATGCATTGCCTGAGTGTGTTGTGGATGTGGACACATTGAATCAGTTTAAGACATGGTTGGATGAGCATTGTATGCAATAGTGAGTACCTCCTGTGATGAGTCTCTGAACTCCATGGAGGTCAAATGTTAATAATAATAATATAACTTCCAGAGATGACCTGTTGTTCCCCTCCCCCCATCTCTCACCATTTTATTAAAAACTTCCTCAACATTGATCCTATGTCATCCAACTCATCATACTGTGTCTTAAACACACTCAAACTCCTTGCAGACACCACACTCTCAGGCAAGGCATTCCAATCATTCACAACTCTGCACGAAAAAAACCACCCTCTCGCTCCCCTACTCACACCCTCTTTATACAGTTTCCAGGGATGACCTCTGGTTCTCTCCTGAGAACCAGAGGTCATCCCTAATTATAAAATTTTATAATTTTATAAAACATCATCTTTTGATGTTTTATAAAATCCTGAAATCTGCTTGTAAATCTAAAAATTACAGTAATCATTTCAGCGAATATTTTGCAATCAACTTTTTGTTGATTTAAATTCAATCTATCATTTTTTAGATTTTCAAAATATATAAATTTTTCTTCAGTAACATCTTCGAAAAACACTCTTAGTTTCTGTTCAAAGGTAAGGACTTCCTCTAGTAATTGTAAGGCTGTGTTTCCCTTCCCTTGCAACTTTAAATCTAGCTTATTAAAATGTTCTGTCATATCAAGTGAAAAAACAAAAATTTTGTATCCATTCGGGATTACTGAGAAGTTCCACATGATTTACATTATAATTTTTAGTGGTTAAGAAAACTATTACTTCTTTTAAGCACTGAAAAAAACATTTTAATGCTTTTCTTCTTGATAACCATTGTACAGATGTAAATGTCACTAAATCTTTATGTTGACTACCTAGTTCCTCTAAAAACGTGTCAAAAGGTCTGTGATTCAATGCCTGAAATCGGATGAAATTGATCATGGGCACAACAACATCCATCACTTTTTTTAGTTGTGGTAATAATCCCAAAGAATTGCAACTAAAGCTTCTTGATGAAAAATGCAATGAAATGAAATAACTCCATGTAGAATATGAGTGGAGAATAATTTAACGAACCCCTTATTTTTCGCAATCATAGAAGGCGTGCCATCAGTCACAATGCATACTATATTAATAATATTTTTATTTTGTAAACTCGTTAGAAGGCTTTCTGAAATTTCTTGACCTGTAGTGTGTCCTTTAAGTGTTAGCAGATCAAGAAGTTCTTCTCGAATACCGGAAGATGTGATATATTTAACCATCACGCAGCATTGTGCCCATATCAGAAATATTATTTGATTCATCAACTGCAATAGATATAAAATCGGCAGAATTAATATCCATAATTTGCATATTTGAAACTTCTGCAGAAATTGTTACAATCCATTCCTTGACAATTTTAGCCGAAAGAGGTAAATCTTTAATTTTTTTTACGTATCTCGTCGTCATTTTTGATATCCTTAAATAGAATTTCAGAGACATTATACATGCATTTTTTTAGAAATTCAACATCGGTAAAAGGTTTTCCCAGTTTTTCTATTTCAAGGGATACAAAAAACTTGCTTCAGTAGTATTCAATGAAGATTTCATCCAAGTTGACAAATTTCTTTGCTAAAGCAATGTTTTCTTTTGTAATTCTTCAATAGCTTTTTTTCTTTTATCACCCTCAGGATATTTTTTTACTGAAGTCTAAATGTTTTCCTCAAAAATGTCGTTCGACATTACTTGATTTGTTATTTTGAAGTCGTAGATGGCTAATTGAACATTGCAGATTTCCATTTACTTCTATAAATGCAAATTTCTCTATCCACATTTTATTGAATCCTCTGTTTTCTTCGATTATTTTTCTTTTTCTTGAACTTATATTAGGAGGGTTATTATCACAAATTTATCTGCAAGTAAAAACACAAATTCAACATAATAACATAATAAAAATTAATTTGTGCATAACATTACCTGACACTAAATTAAACACCAGTTTAGTACCACAATAAATAAGTTAACTAACAGAATATTTATTTTTGACAGTTAAAATCCGTATATATCTAAAAACCATGGTGGACAGGATAGCTGATCCAGTATTTCAAATGTAAGGTAGTTGTCAGTTGTTCATGTCATAAAATTTCATGCATAACACACGTCACATGCATAGTATCTAGCGTCACGAACAGGCCTTATCAAAAAACAATATTTAGGTGTTTTATTAATTATACAGTTGTTTGTATCTTTTAATTCAATATAAAAGAGTCACACTTTGTTCAGTCAGGAGCCGCCAGTTCCCGACCACTGCTATAGAACAAGTAAAATATTTCAGCTATTTAGGCACAGTTTTTAGTGAAGATGGCAGGTTAAATTTGAAATAGACAACAGAATAAGCAATTGTATGGTGATTATCCAGTTAGCCAAAACACTAAACTAGCAGTATACAAAACAGTGTTTAAACCAGTATTAAGTTATGGATCAGCGAGTTGGGTTAGAAATAAGCACTTGATCAAAGAATAGAGACCACAGATATGAGAGTCCTGAGAAAAATTAGAGGAGTGAACTGATGGTATCAAAGGCAGAATCATATTAAAAATGAAGATATTAGAAAGTAACTTGACATTGTTGGCATTCAAGAATGTGTCAGCAGAGTAATCTAAGGTCGTATGGCCACTTAAATAGAGTGGGTGAAGAAAGGTTAGCAAAACAGGTGTTTGATGTCAAGATGTCAGGAAAGAGACCAAGAGGAAGACCAGACCAAGGTCTGGGTGGATTGATTCTGTCAGAAGCACGAAATATTAGATGTGACAATATTGGAGTGCTTACAAGTAATAGATTGATTTGGAAGAAAATTGTTTATAGGAGAATTAATAAGAATGTAAACTTAATCATCTGCTGCCATAGTAACCTGAATACCCCTTGGGAGTACATATCAGGAAATTGATGATGATGTCAAAGAGCAGATGCCAACTGCCTGACACATCCCTTCAAAATACATGGCGATATATTATCAAGTCTCACAGCCTTATTAACATCAAGTTTGTTATACTTCTCGCTCACTAACAGTCACTCTCTCCTCCTCATCATCATCAACTGCTTTCAAACTCTCCATGATGTCGCATTCATAAGAATGAAATACTTATGACCTGCTCATTAAATATCTCAACTGTATCAACTGTTCTTATACCATTTTCTCCATTCCATAATCATTCTTTTTTTTTTTTTTTTTTTGCTGCCTACATATCAAAAGAACCTCCTATAATTCTCTTTGGCTTCATTAGCTAACTGCTGCTCATACTGAACTTTTGCTACCATTACCAACCAAGTCACCTGCCTTGCCTGGTCTTTGTAATCCTCATGTAATTGGTTATCACCACTTCTCTTATGCTGCCTCCATAATGCCGTTTTTCTCTGTATCACACTCTTAATCTCTCTATTCATCCTTTTCATGCCTACCTTATTTAACCTTCTCACCCTTGAAACACATTTAGACATTGCTTCCACTAGATAGTTCTTGAAAATCCCCCAAGTTGCATTGATCTCTTTTCCAGCTAACTCCTCATTCCTCGTTACACCTGCAAGCTGTCTCCTGAGCTCTTCATAATCACCCCTTCCCCCTTGGTGCTCCACATATACCCTTTCCTCACAGAGGTCCTCACACTGCTGGCAACCACCCAGGTAATCATTTCATGGTCACTCTCACCAGCTGGAGGGTGATTTCACACCTAATTTATAATAACATCCTCTGATAAAATGATCAAATCCAAGATTCTCAAATTTCTTTCTTTCTTGTATTTATGTATTATTTATTTATTTATTTATTATTTTATATATTATATTATTATTATGTATATATATATATATATATATATATTATATTTTTTATGTATTTTTGTATCTAGTGAAGACACTGAAAATGAAGACAAATTACTTAAAGAAAGATTTTAAAAAGTAGGGAAAAGACAACACAATTTATCCCAATTATATTCCTGTACATGGCAAAAATGTTTCTCTATGCAAGTATTCTACTTTGAAGTTGTTGCAATTGCTCGCATATCGCAGGTTATTCCCACATCTTATGTCTGCAGTGTTTACAATGGGAACTATTAAAATTAAACTGGACTTACTATAGAATTGCAATTAAAATTGACAACAATATTATATCCTTTGGAAAAATGAATTATACTTAATTGATGAGCACAGTTATTTTCATTACTAAGTAAAATTGGCTAATAAAGAACATAATTTTATAAACACTTCATATTGTGGTACACCTATTGTTTGCAAGCCCTAGTGATATGAAATTACACCATCTGAATAGTTAACTTACTGGTAAAGAAGAAATTCATTTTTTAATGTTTTATTCTACTTTTAGATTAATGCTGGTGACATGTAAAAACTCTCAACATGTAATTTGCTTGTGATGCACCACTCAGAAGGTTCCTCAAAAATTATTTCTTGATAAGTGAATGTACCAAATATGCAGAAAGATGCTACCAAAACAATTTTTAAAAGGCTTTCTAGACTGCAAGGGGATGAAACTAACAGAATGGAAACAATATTGTTTAGTAGTCACCTGTCCAAAGTATCCCTGATAAAAATTTCAAAGTTTTATTTGATCCCCTAGTTTGCTTGTTCTGCTTCAAATTCAGTTTTTTTTTTCTTTTTTAAAACTTGTTTTGCAAACTTTGAGGCAAATGTTTTTTTATAGAAGAAATGCTTTAATCAAGTTGTGTGGATTCAACCTAGGCTCTGTACTCTAGATTATAGAATAAAATGAGCATTTTGAAAACACCTAAAGCAGGTGTTCCTCTTTAAAAAGATTAGTTTGTCTGAAAATGCAAATGAAAAATCAAGAATTAAAAAAAAAAAATAGAAATTACAACTTACATGTAGACTATTTATTGCTCTATATAACATCTTATTTCTGCCATATAATTGTAGTGTTTTGAAACACTTTTCTCTTGGCACCTTGTCATGTGCTTTTTTCAGATCTACAAAACTTAAATATAGATCCATTTAATATTCTCATGATTTCTCAACTGTTTTACTTAAAGTGAAAATTTGATACCAGCAATCCCTGCTTTGCCTCAGCCCAGCTTATTCTTCCCCAAGTTTTTCTTCCATTTTTTGTAACCTTTTCTCAAGCATCTTTTTATAAATCTTACCTGGAACTCTCAGTAGAGAAATTTTTGCTGTAATTTTAACATTCATTTTATTTCTCTTCTTATAGGTGGGTACTATTGAGAGATTTACTTCAAATATCCAGAAAAATCTTATGACCATGCCTTCTGAATTGTGCTGTGCTAGATAACTTTTATCATTCTATATTTGAGAATTTCTGGTCAGATATCATCTTCTCTGGCTGACTTTAAACATTTTAGGTTTTTGATGGTATTTTTCTACCTCAGGTGTTGATATGTAATGACTCTATATTCATTTTATACTCTTGATATGTTGATCGGTTACATGAAAATGGAATGCATTTCAGAGATATTGCAAATATCTGAAAAACAATGCAATATCTCTGAAATTGCATTATTTTTATTTTTTTTATTTATTTTTTGTATTTTTAAAACAAAAGAAAAACATGATTGTATTCATATTGAAAATGTTATCTGGTATGTTTTTGTATATAACATTTTATGATTATTCAGCTATTTAGGCACGATTTTTACTGAAGATGGTAAATTAAATATAGAAATAGACAACAGAATCAAAAAACAAAAGCTTAAAATGTGGAAAGGCAGCAGGAGTAGATGATATTCGACCAGAAATGCTGAAGTATGGTGGTATGAGATTCTTACAGTGGCTGCACTGCGTAGTTCAGAAAGCGTGGACAGAGGGACAAATTCCCGATGATTGGAGTAAAGCTCTCATAGTACCCATATATAAAAAGGGAAATAAAACTGCATGTGAGAATTACAGAGGTATTTCCCTACTGAGTGTTCCTGGCAAGATCTATGCAAGTATACTTGAGAAACAGTTGAGAAGAATTGTGGAAGAAAACATGGTGAAGAACAAGCTGGATTCAGGCCAAATAGAGGCTGTCAGGATCAGATCTTCACTTTACGACAAATAGTCGAGAAAGCATGAGAATATAACAGAGATCTGTATTTATGTTTTGTCGATTTGGAAAAAGCATATGACAAGGTGCCAAGAGAGAAGCTATTCAATACGCTGCAGTTATATGGTGTCAATGGGGCATTATATCAAGCAATACTTAGTCTTTATTTGAGTTGTAAGTCAGCAGTTAGAATTGAAGGAAGTACAGGAAGATGGTTTAATGTTAAATCTGGTGTGAGACAAGGATGTACATTATCCCCTCTGTTATTCATAATCTATATGGATCACATTATGAAGGAAAGTGGTATTAAACATGATATCAAAATTGGAGATGTTAATGTCAGCTCTTTGCTTTATGCGGATGATGTTATACTTCTAAATAAATCCGCTACAAGTCTGCAAGATTCTTTGACTGAATTGAATAGTTGTTGTAATAGATATGGTATGAAGGTCAGCAATAAAAAGACAAAGACAATGAAAATAGGCAGAATCATTGAAAATGTCAACTGTGTTATGAATGGAGAACCTGTGGAACAAGTAAAACATTTCAGCTATTTAGGCACGATTTTTACTGAAGATGGTAAATTAAATATAGAAATAGACAACAGAATCAGCAAAGCTGGTATGGTGGGAAGTCAATTGAATAAATTCATATGGAATAAGAGAGAAATTAGTCTGAACACTAAATTAGCTGTATACAAGACAGTGTTCAAACCAGTTTTAACTTATGGATCTGAGAGCTGGGTCAGAAGTAAAACACTTGACCAAAGACTAGAGACCGCAGATATGAGAGTCCTGAGAAAGATTAGAGGCGTGAACAGATGGCATCAATGGCAATATCATATTAAAAACGAGGATATTAGGAAAGAACTTGACATTGTCAGCATCCAGGAATGCGTTAGCAGAGCTAATCTCAGGTGGTATGGTCACTTAAACAGAATGGGCGAGGAAAGATTAGCAAAACAAGTGTTCTCTGCCAGGTTGGCAGGAAAACGACCCAGAGGAAGACCAAGATATAGGTGGATTGATACGGTACAAAGTGCTTTAGGCGATAGAAATGTAAGATCTGATAATGTTGGAGTGTTGACAAGTAACAGACTGATTTGGAGGAAAATTGTAGATAGGAAGTTAGTAATGATGTAATTTTTTTTTCATGTAGTACTATCATATCCTGTACACCCCTTGAGGGTACATGTCAGGAATTTGATGATGATGATGATTATACAGTAATTTTTTTGTTTGTTTATTTAGATCAAAGAAAAAATCCATATGCCGTTATTAATGAAGATATTCTCACAACATCAAGGTAATAAATATTCTTGTTTTAGTTTGCATCATTTAAAAACTTTTTAGCAATTTATTGTAGTAATTGCTGTTACTTTTAGTAACACAAACAATTAGAATATGAAAATTGAAAATTATTATAAAAGTTCATATTTTTTATGTGACTAAAACCCATGAAAACTTGTATGACATGTTACTATCATATGCGGGTTGAGGATTTATTTTGTATTTTTATTTATTATTATTTATTTTATTTTATTTTTTTTTGCTAAGGGTATTTGATAATTGTATTTGATATCAGTTTTATAAATTCTGCATAACTAAGTACAAGTTGCATAGTATCTGATCACATTTTATCTGTCCTGCCTATTAACCATCTTATTTGTTGTCTGTAGATTATAAGAGTTCAGAAGAATTATCCTACTCAAAATACATTTTGATAGTTAATAAACTATTCTAAGTCTAAAAACCACATTTTTTCAGATAGAGCAAAACAGTAGTTTGCTGGTTTTAAAATATGTCACATTTACATTTTTTTTCTCTTTTTTCACTGGTGGAGCAGAAATTCTTAGATGTTGTAAGAAATAACACATTTAAAAAAAATTTTTTTTTAACTGCAAGGAATAGTAGAGTTGCCCTTTTTTTCAGCCATGCCAAACCTTTATTGATATCATTGGACATTTGTATAAATACAAATTAAATGCCAGCCTGGCTGGCTGAGTGGTTAGTTATCCACTCTCCAGTCAAAAGGCTGCGAGTTCAAATCTGCTGTGGGCATGGATATTTGTGATTGTCTGTGAAAATACTAGTGGTGGTAGTTGGCAGTAGTTGACATGGCTGTAGATGATGATGGTAGTTGCAGCTCATTGTAGTTGGTGGATTGAGTGGTGGAAACAGAGAGTTGTAGAGTAGGTGCCCATCCTTCCTCGATGAGTCTTTGGACTCCCTGTAGGTGTCACATAATAATAATAAATGGATTCAGTATGATTCTGTTATTTTTTTTTTTTAAAGCTGTTCCAGCGAACAAGAAACACTACCATATAATTCCTAATTCATTAGTTGGTATGAAAGTAATGCTTATTGCTTAAAGACATTCACAACTGTAAATGCTGTGGATAGGCTGTTTTCAATACATTTGTAGGATATTTATGCTCTGAATGTAAAAAGGCTTTCTCCATATGTAAAAACATACACCAGGGGTGTTCAACCCATTGATCGCGGAGCGATTTTTGGTCGATTTCTTGTGTATTCCTCCTTACTTACAAATTTAATTAAAACTGAAAACATAATATTTTATTTATCATTATTCGCTTTAAGTATATTGCTATTGTTTATTTATTTTTTGTTAAAATTGTGAAATCAGTAATTTTCTTATAAGTCCAGGTAAATTAATTAATTTGGATCAGTGGAAGTCAAACAGCGAGCCGAGTGAATACGATTATAAGCAAAGTGTAAAAACTTGATTGTAGCTTAAATATTCCAAAGCACATTCATCAATTTTTTACTTAGGTTAAGTCCCATGTGAATATTGTAAAAAAATAAACTTCGTTTCTCTCGGTGTAGTTCGTATTAGATGTTTTTGTAAATAACTCTTTTGAAGCTAACTGTATATACTACTTTAATAAGAATATGTTAGAGTGTTAAAAACAAAGGCAATGTTTTTGTTGCCGAAGCTGTATATGGTGGCATTAGAAAGATTGTTATTGGAACTTGTATGTATGAAAAAGGCTTGCAGGCACTAAGTGTAAACATCTCCGAAGTCAATCAGACAGAGTTCAAACAACTTTCCCATGGCTGGCAACTTTTAGGAGGCCTAATAAAATGGGACTGAAGCAAGCAGATGGGGTCCCGGTTCCAGAATTGCTGTCAGAGAAGAGGCCGCCCAGTCCAGAGTCGCCATCAGAGAGACTGCCCGGATCCACATTGCTTGAGAGAGAAGTTTTCCACTTCCAGAAAGGAGCTTCTTGGTTCGAGACGTCGCTAGAGAGAGACTACTTCTAGGCCGCAGACAAGGTTTCAGATTGCCGGAGAAAAGTTTCCAGGCCAGGTTAATATCAGACATTCACCAGTGTGTTGTGTTTTCATTACAATTTGATGAATCAAACGACTTCACTGATATTGCTCAGTTAATGGTATTTATTCGCATGGTATTTCAAGATTATTCAAGCAAAGAAGAACTTTTGAAAATTATACCATTATTGGGAAGGACTATTGGAGAAGACATTTTTTTGGCATTTGATGAATTTGTGAAACAACACAAACTTCTGCTTTTTAAGCCTGTGTCTATTACTACTGATGGTGCTCCTGCAATGATAGATAATAAATCAGGTTTCATTTCATTATGTAAAAACAATGACAAATATCCAGATTTTTTAACGTACCACTGTATTATTCACCAACAAGTACACAGTACTTGTTGGTGAATAATACAGTGGTATGTTAAAAAATTAAACACAAAAGATATTTTGGATATTACATTTAAAATTGTAAATTCTGTTCGAGGAAAAGCCCTGCAACAGCGGTTATTTAAATTACAGCAGATGATGATAGGGAACTTCTGTTGTACAATAATGTTCGCTGGCTCAACAGAAGTCAATTTTTAGAGAGATTTCTTGTATTAATTAACGATATAAAAAATTTTCTTGATGAAAAAGGAGATATTTATCCACAATTGAGTGATCAAAGATGGTTGTGACACTTATCATTTTTAGTAGATTTCTGTACGAAATTAAGCAATTTAAATTTAGAGTTACAAGGTAGAGATAAAAATTTAATTGACATGTTAAGTTCAATAAAAACTTTCCAACAATACTTACTTTTATTAAAGAAAAATATAAATGACCGCGAATTTAGGCATCTCCCATATTTATTAAAATTTTTTGAACAAAATCAAGAAATGCTTCGCTATGATTTAAAAGAATTTATTCGTGAAATAGAATTAGTTGAGGAAGAAATGAATTCAAGATTTAAAGATTTTAATAAAACTGAAATGATTATATCTTTTATATTGATAAAAGATCCATTTCAAGAAAACTTGAATATCACAGAAATTTCAAATAAAATTAGTGGACCGTTTGATATAAACCAAGCTGAAGTAGAACTTGAGATAATAAACATTCAGAATAGTTTACATTTAAAATCAATAAACAATGAAGTCATTTGGAAGTATGCACATGAAAAATGCCCAATGTTAACTGATATTGCACGAAAAATTCTGTCGTGTTTCGGATTGACATACTTGTCAGAATCCGCTTTTTCAAATATGACCTTCATAAAAAATCAATTAAGAAACCAAATTACAAATGATCATTTGGATGATTGTCTGCGATTGGCCACTTATTCATATCAACTTGACTATGAAAATATTGCGAGGTCCAAACAATGCCAAATTTCACATTAGCTTTTTTTTTTTTTTTAATCAACCAGCATTTCCTGTAACTTGTGAGTTTGTAATCAATCTGTTGTTTTTTCTAACTTTGGTTTTGCAAAATAGAGAAATATTTTATTTCAATATACTTTTTATTTATTTTTTTTTGTTGTATCAAAATATTTGTTGTATGAAAATAATTAAAACTGATAAATAAATTTTTAAATACACAAATAAAGTTTTTAGTTGTGTATTTTTTTAATTGTTTATTTGTGCATAATCAGATATCAGGTTGGGGGAACGTGATCTATATAAGAGAGTAGATCGCCGAATAACTTATATATAAGAGAGTAGATCAGCGAATAACTTTTTATAGAAAAGTAGCTCGCGTAGTAAAAAAGGTTGAACACCACTGACATACACTATCATATAATACTGACATACAATAAATACTGACAGTGGTTTTGAAGTAGTATGATGTGAAGTGGAGGTGGACAGGATAAAATATTTGGTAGGGTGTTGCTATAGACCTGGTAATGTGAAAGACAGTGAGAAGGAAATGTTTAGGCAAATTGGTCTGGCTAATAAGAGAAGGGTGATCATTATGGACGATTTCAATTATGGTAATATAGACTGGAATGAAGAGATAGCTTTAGGAACCAAAGAGAATGAATTTCTTGAGTTTTTAAGGTTTAATTACTTTAAGCACATAACAGAGGCCACACACACATGGATCAATTTTCGTGGATTTGATTATCTCATCAGGAGATATTGTTGTAAATGAAGTGTCACATTCATCCTCCAGTTGGTGAAAGTGACCATGAAGTGATCACTTAGGTGGTGGCCATCCATATCAGGACTTTTGTGAAAAAGAGTTACATATGGAACTATAAGGCAGGTGATTATGGCAAACTCAGGAGGCAGCTTGCAGCAATATCATGGAATGAGGAATAGCATGGGAAAGAAATCAGTGCTGCTTGGTCTCTACTCAGGAATTATCTGGCAGATGCAATGTCTGGGTGTATTCCAAAGGTTAGGAGATTAAATGAGGTAGGTATAAATGGATGACTTAAGAGGTGAAGCATGCAATCTGGAAGAAAAAGGCATTGTGGAGGTGGCACAAGATGAGGGGAGATAATCAGTTACATGAGGAGAACAAAGAGCAAGAAAGGAAGGTAATTCACTTAGTAAGGGTTTCAAAAGTGCGGTATGAACAGCAATTAGCAAATGACTTTTTAAGAACTCCTATGGAGTTTATGATTATGGGAGGATATTGGTCATTGATGATGGGAGGATGATAAACACTGAGGAGGATATTTTAGAGGTGTTAAATGAGCATTGTATTAAAGTATTCCATCCTTTTGATTGTAACATAATGCAGAAACTGGGAATGGGGAGGAACCACTGATGGTGAGTGAGCAGGTGGTATGTGAGGAATTAAGTAAACTTGATGTCAACAAGGTATAAAGGAGGTAATAAGACTATGGCTTTGAATTATAGGCCAGTCTGCTTTGTCTGGAGTTGTGGTCAAGGTGTTGGAGAAACTGAGGACAAGGATTCAGAACTCGGCGGACAGCAGTAGAATTCTCTTTAATGGACAGCATCAATTTGCTAAAGGAAGATTGTATTTTAGCAATCTGCTTATTTATTATAACAAGGTGATGAATACATTGGACAAGGGTGGGGGGTGCATATACGGTAGTATATTTAGATTTTGCAAAGGTCTTGGAAAGACTGCCACATGACAAGCTAGTAATTAAATTGGAAGATGGGATTGGATATTAGATTAGTGTGTTTGGAGATTGGCTGTCTGATAGGCATCAGCAGATTGTGTATGTGGGGAGTGATATTCCAGAAGAAAATCACTAGTGGCATGCTCCAGTGAACTGTTTTGAGGCCCATTGTTGTTTACTTTGTATGTAAATGACATTGGAAAGGGGCTTAAATGGTGATATACAGTTATTTGCAGATGATGCAAAGTTGGGGGAAAGTTATGAGAAGTAGAACAGATGTAGCTTTGCAAGAGGACCTAAATAAACTCTCTGAATGGGTGAGTGTTTGGGGATGTCAGTTTAATGTTACAAAGTGTAAGATTTTAAAATTTGGAAAGCAAAGATGGGATGCAGAGTATAGGATTGGTTGGGATAATTTGGAGGAGATGAAGGATTTGTGGATTGTGGATAGAGAATTAAAATTTCATGAACATTTAGCTAAAATATGAGGACAACACAGCAGATTATGGGAATGATGTGGAGAACACTGACATGCAGAAGTAAAGATGTTTTGATTCCATTGTACAAGACTTTGATCAGGCTGCATATGGATCACTGTGCACAGATTTAGTCACCAGGTTTTCAAAAGGATGATGATGTTGGAAAAGGTTCAGAGACGATTGACTGAATTGGTATCTGGTCTTTGGAATGTGGAATATGAGGACAAATTGAGAGAATGCAAATTACAGAGCCGACTGGATAGAAGGTAGAGGGGAAATATGTTCGAGACCTACAAGTTGGTAAAGGGTAATTACCAGATTAGCATGGATGAGATTTTTCATAGAATATCTGGAGACAGGGAGAATGAGAGGCCATTCCTGGAAGCTGTATAAGGCAGATATGTGCAAGGAGGTAAGGAATAGATTTTTTGCATTGAGAGTGGTGGGTGATTGAAATGCATTGCCTGAAAGTGTGGTGAGTCCAGGGACAGTGAATGCATTTTAGTCGAGGTATCATATGTTATGAGAGTTGGACCTCCCATGATGATTATCTTCACTCCATGGAGGTCTATCGATAATAATAATGAGCCATATAGGTCTGTTGATGATAATAATAATAATAATCAGCCATATACCCTTCAATTTGAATAGAATTTTTTTTTCTCTCTGAAATGGGTTATTTTCTTCCTGATGTGTTCCAAAGGTCAAGAGGGTAAATGGAGCAGGTGTGAAATGGATGAATCAAGAGGTAAGGTTTACAATCTAATGAAAAGTATTATGGAAGAAGCACAAGACGAGTGGTTATAACCTCAAGTTACATGGGAAGTACAAAGAGCAGGCAAGGAAGTTGACTCACTTGATAAGAATAGCAAAAGTGCAGTATGAGCAGCAGTTAGCTAATGCAGCTAAAAAAATCATTGGGAATTTTTTCGATATGTCGCCAGTAGAAGAAAGAATGATTATGGAAGGATGACATTCATTGGTGAAAATGGAGGAATGATAACTGCTGCAGAGGATATAGTTGAGGTATTTAATGAGCAATTTATAAAGGTATTTCTTTTTTGTGAATGTGACATCATGCAAAACTTGAATGTGGTAGGAAAGGAGGAACTGTTAATAAGTGAGCAAGAGGTATATGAGGAATTGAATAAACTTGATGTAAATAAGGCTGTAGGACTAGATATTTTGAGGGAATGTCTGGGGAGTTATTTAGAGAGGATTAGTTAGTGATACCAAGGTTGAAGTAATGCAGAAGTCATATTTTTGGCATCTTTAATTTATAGTATAACTAAGTGGATAAACTTTCAACATCTACCTCTAATCCAGTGTATTTTAGTAATAAGGCATGACACCTTTTGGCTACTTGTATATAGAAATATAACTTCTGGGTCTGGCTCCCACTGATGGGACCTCAATAATAGTCGAAACCGGTCTGTGTAGTGTACCTTACCATAATGCATAGCATAATACATGTCTGTTAGAATATGTGTTTTGCATTATGGGATACTAAGGCAAGTGATCCAGTCATTAGCCTCTGTATATGAATTTCCCAGTCATGAAATTACTTCACATGCAGACTTTATTTACTTACACTTGGATATCACTGGTAATTAATTTACGGCATTGACAACGCATATAAAGTAAATTAATTAAAGATAACTTTAATGAATCACTTCTATATTTCGGCAATGTCACATTGCCATCTTCGGGAACATAAAGATATGGTATGTGCACTAAGGAACTAACAAAGCAAATGAGGAAGAAAATAAGAACTAATTTTGTTCCTAAAGTCCTAATGGTGCCCTCTTGCGGGCTAATTTGGTAGTCTTGGCAGTTGGGCTGAAGTTCTCAAAATGAAAGTCTCCCAAATTTGGGGCAGTTTCATGCACCCAAATTTGTTGAGGTTAGGAACGTTTTTTAGAGCTGCTAAAGATTCTTTGAATAGTCTTTCGTATTTAAACTTGCTGCGATGGATTATTTTTGTCTTCTTCCAACGAATTTTATGGTGGGTATCTAAGGCATGGTCTGCCAGCCCAGAGCGGCTGTACTGGTGAAACTGGATGTAGTCTTGGTGTTCTGAAATCCTGATATTTGTTGTTCTGCCTGTTTGGCCAAAGTAGGACAATTTGCAGCTGCAAGGGACCTGGTATACACCAGGTAGGTCTAGGGGAAGTGGTTGGTCTTTGGTAGAGCGGATAAGGGATGCCAACTTTTTATATGGTCTGTAACAAGAAGTAAGGTCATATTTTTTGAGGATATTAGTTATTTTTTCAGAGGTGCCCTGGATGTAGGGGATAGTGATAGACTTGGTGTAGTCTTTATTGTGGAGGGGGGAGGGGGTTGTGGTTTATAGGTTTTAGTATTTTTTGGATTTTTTGGGGGTTGTAGCCATTGGCTAAGAAAGTGTTGAGGATGTGGTTTAGTTCCATAGTCAGGGCCTTGTCATCTGAGCAGATTAATTTTGCCCTGTTATATAGTGTTTTTATCACCCCATATTGTTATGAGGGGGGGGGGGATTGCTGGTGAATGTATCTGCCAGTGTGGGTGGGTTTTCTGTAAACAGAGAAAACCAAAGTTCCATCAAGCTGGTGGGTGATTAAAGTGTCTAGGAAGGGGAGGGTGTTGTTTTCCTCTTTTTCTAAGGTGAACTGGACTCTGGGATGTTGGTTGTTTAAGTGTGTTAGGAAGGAGTGGAGTGTATCTGAGCCATGTGGCCAAATAGCAAACACATCATCCACATAACGAAGCCAAATAGTGGGTTTTTGTGGGGCGGAGTTTAAGGCTTTCTCTTCAAATGTCTCCATAAAGAAATTGTCCAAGGGTGGGGAAAGTGGTGAACCCATGGCTGTCCCCTCTATCTGTTTGTAGAACTTTCCTTGCCAAACGAAATAGCCTGAGTTCATTGTGAACTGAAATAGGGCTGAGATATCGGGAGGAAACTTGGCTTGGATGAGCTCAAAGGTTTCTTTGAGTGGGACATTAGTGAATAGGGAGGAGACGTCAAAACTGACCATTATGTCAGTGTGTTGGAGTGTGAGGTTTTCTATACTGGCTTTAAAGTGGGCCGAGTTTTTTATGTGTGATGGTGTGTTGCCAGTGTAGTGTGTGAGCGTTTTGGCTAAATGTTTGGCTAATTTATATGTGGGGGAATCAATGCCATCCACTATGGGACGTAATGGCACATTTTGTTTATGTATTTTTGGGAGTCCATATAATCGGGGGGGTCTAGAGTTATAAGGTTTAAGTTTGTTGGTGACTTCCACAGGCCAAGAAGTGACTTTCTTAAGGAGTCTGTGGATAGTTCTGATCTGAGAGTTGGTCGGATTATATTCAATGGGGAGGTAAGTAGTACGGTCTCGTATTAAAGAATTTAGCTTACCTTTGTAGTCTTTTTGATTGAGTACCACAGTGGCGCTTCCCTTATCAGCTTTGGTGATTACTATTTTTTTGTTGTTTTTTAATTCTTGTAGGGCTGTATATTCGTTTTTGTTACAGACCATATAAAAAGTTGGCATCCCTTATCCGCTCTACCAAAGACCAACCACTTCCCCTAGACCTACCTGTTGTATACCAGGTCCCTTGCAGCTGCAAATTGTCCTACTTTGGCCAAACAGGCAGAACAACAAATATCAGGATTTCAGAACACCAAGACTACATCCGGTTTCACCAGTACAGCCGCTCTGGGCTGGCAGACCATGCCTTAGATACCCACCATAAAATTCGTTGGAAGAAGACAAAAATAATCCATCGCAGCAAGTTTAAATACGAAAGACTATTCAAAGAATCTTCAGCAGCTCTAAAAAAACGTTCCTAACCTCAACAAATTTGGGTGCATGAAACTGCCCCAAATTTGGGAGACTTTCATTTTGAGAACTTCAGCCCAACTGCCAAGACTACCAAATTAGCCCGCAAGAGGGTACCATTAGGACTTTAGGAACAAAATTAGTTCTTATTTTCTTCCTCATTTGCTTTGTTAGTTCCTTAGTGCACATACCATATCTTTATGTTCCCGAAGATGGCAATGCGACATTGCCGAAATATAGAAGTGATTCATTAAAGTTATCTTTAATTAATTTACATTTTATGCGTTGTCAATTCCGTAAATTAATTACCAGTGATGTCTAACCAACGTATAAGTCTTACTACTAGAATTACACTTGGATAATGGATTAAACCAAGAATATAATTTCTTGCATCTCTAATTTATAAAATAGACTATGTTGGATATGCATGATTCACATTTTATTCTGATGATCTAATGAGCTGCTGAAAATGTCCAAGATCTGCTTGTGCAGGCTTTTGATGAAAGATGAACAAACAAGATGTGGGATTATATCTTTTTTCTTGTTACATTGATTAGGATTTTTTAACATTTTCCATGATTCTTTGAATGTCCTGATTAATAAATTGTAAATCAGTATAGGTCACTTCTGTATGCCTTCATAGCATTTGATGATATTTCTGTTGCATATGCTGTGAGTCTAGATTTGTTTCCTTTTTTTCTCCACTTCCTTGATGTTTTCTGAGATTTGTATCTCTCCTGATTGGCTTGTTTGTCCCACATAACAAATTCCAAATGATCTGCTGGTCTTGTATTTGTGGTGAATGGGGAAGTTTTGAAGGGTGAAAAAGACTTGAGACCTTGTATACAGGAGAGAAAGCCACTTATCTTATTGGTGCAATATCTTTTGAGATCTTCTCCATAATGGATCATTTGAAAGGAGTGATACCTTACCTCTTTATTCTGTGTTTCCTGTCCATCTGTTTGTCCCACATAGAAAATTCTGCATTATCAACTGATCTTGTATACTTGTGTTTTTGAGTAGTGAATGGAAAGCTTTGAAGAACGAAAAAGACTTGATCATGTTTACTGGGGAGAAGGCTGCTTTTATGCCTTGTTAATGCAATATCTTTGAAATCTTTTCCATAATGAATTATTTGAAGGGAGCGATACCCTCCCCCCCATATATCTTGTTTTCGTTGTCCATTTGTTTCTCTAGGTGGCTATTTTAGGATATTCAGTATCATTTTTTTATAACCATTTTTCAGAAGAATAAGATGTGAGTTCTTGATTTTTTTTCCTGCATATTTTGCTCTATCTCATTGGTTTTTTTATAATGGATGGTGGTAGGATATTGTAAGGAAGTATCATTCTCTGTGTGTCATTTTTTCTGTATACTGAACAAGTAAGTTGTTTTGTTTGGAGACCTTCAGGAGAGTGTTTAAAAAAATTGCAGGAATCTGTTGTTTTCTAATTCAACAGCAATTTCTAATTTCTATTTGCTAATTTAAAATTTTTTATGGAATTTACAACCGTGTTAAAAAATTTTTTTATTATCCAGACGTTTTGATCTTCATATCAAGATCATCATCTGGAGCATACATAAATGTACAAGACAAGCTGAGTTACATTAACTGTAAGCTAGAGAAACAATGATTTCATCACATGTTATTCTACTGGCATGATCTCTAGTGAAAATAAATAAATAAATAAATAAAAATAAAAAAATGACATCAAGCTAAATTCTATTTATGATGACAGGATTAAACATTCTTTCTTACAGATGGTTTTCTTTTCAGAAACAATGATGTCCTATTTTTAGTATTACAATTGTTATTTAAGATACTGGATGTTTTACAGTTGGTCTTAGTGAGGAAGGTTCTGTGGGTCGAATATATGCCTTCCATATGTTTCGGATTTTAAGGCCATCATTATTGTTCAGATTGGGGTGGTCGATAATGAACTCACAGGCTTCCTTAAATTTCCGTTCATACCATGTTTTAGTGCGATGTAGACAGCTAGTGCTTTTCCATGCAATTCTGTGTAAGGTATTCAGGGCATGATCCGCAAGGCCAGTTTCACCATAATTATCATATTTAATGTGTCGTTTATGTTCTTTTTGTCTGATAGGAATTGTGCGTCCTGTTTCTCCTATATATAGTATGTTGCAAGTACAATAAATACGGTATAATCCAGGGTGGACTAGTGGAGGGAGTGGTTCTTTGGATGAGTTGAGTAAGCTTTTTATTTTTGCAGGAGGCTTAAAGGTGGCTTTGAGGTTGTATTTTTGTAATACTCTGTTTATTTTGTCTGATGTTCCTTTAATGTAAGGAATGGTTATAGTTTTACTGTAGTCTGGTTTATCTTCGTTTTTTATTGAGGTTTTGTAGAGAATTTTATTAATAGTGTTTTGGCTGTATCCCTTTTTTTGGAAAGTATTGTTGATTATTTTCATCTTTCAGTGCCTGCTCACTGGAACAGATCGTCTGAGCCTGTTTTTTAGAGTGTTGATGACACTTAGTTTTTGTGTTGGGATGTTGGTAGGAGTTTATGTGTATATATTGTCCTGTATGTGTCGGTTTCCGGTAAACAGTGAAGGAAAGATTGCCAGAGGGAAGATATGTGACAAGTGTATCTAGAAACGGAAGTGTGTTATGTTTTACAATATCAATTGTGAACTGTATGCGTTTGTGTTGTTTGTTTAGGTGGCTAAGGTATGTGTCTAAATGTCTGACGGCCATGGGACTGGATCGCGAAAACATCGTCAATGTATCTAAGCCAGACTTTGAGTTTTAGAGGGGAGGAACCTAAAGCAAGTTGCTCAAAATGTTCCATGTAAAAGTTAGCAATGGGGGGGGGGGAAATGGCTGTACCTTCTTTTTGTAGGTAGAAGGCGTTTTGCCATACAAAATAACCAGAATGTAATACTTGCGCAAAGACTGCCTTGATATCTGGAGGGAATTTGTTCTGTAGGAGAAGGATTGTGTCATTGATTGGGACATTCGTAAAGAGGGCAGAAACATCAAAACTGACTAATAAATCATCTTTTTCTAATGTAATGTCTTTGATGATGTTTATGAAGTGTTGTGTGTTTTTGATATAGGAGGGGGAATGACCTACCAACTCCTTTAGTTGGTAGGTCATTTGTTGCTGCTAATTTTATGGCTAAGTGATTTGTCGGGCTATCAATTCCTTCAACTATAGGCCTTAGTGGTGTGTTTTCTTTGTGAATTTTCGGTAGCACGTAAATTCTTGGGGAGCACACGTAGTGCGGAAATAGTTTTTTGACCATATCTTCGGGCCATGTGGTAATTGACTTAAGTAGTTTCTCTGTTTTATTTTTTATTCTATTGGTTGAGTTGTACTTAACTAATTGGTATGTGTTATTGTCAGAGACCAACAGATTCATTTTTTCTACATAAGTGGAAATGCCATGTACCCTCAAGGGGTATACAGGATATGACAGTACTACATGAAAAAAATTACATCATTACTAACTTCCTATCTACAATTTTCCTCCAAATCAGTCTGTTACTTGTCAAGACTCCAACATTATCAGATCTTATATTTCTATCGTCTAAGGCACTTTGTGCCGTATCAATCCAACTACATCTTGGTCTTCCTCTGGGTCGTTTTGCTGCCAACCTGGCAGAGAAAACTTGTTTTGCTAATCTTTCTTCGCCCATTCTGTTTAAGTGACCATACCACCTGAGATTAGCTCTGCTAACGCATTCCTGGATGTTGACAATGTCAAGTTCTTTCCTAATATCCTCGTTTTTAATATGATATTGTCATTGATGCCATCTGTTCACACCTATAATCTTTCTCAGGACTCTCATATCTGCGGTCTCTAGTCTTTGGTCAAGTGTTTTACTTCTGACCCAGCTCTCAGATCCATAAGTTAAAACTGGTTTAAACACTATATTGTATACAGCTAATTTAGTGTTCCGACTAATTTCTCTCTTATTCCATATGAATTTATTCATTTGACTTCCTACCATACCAGCTTTGCTGATTCTGTTGTCTATTTCTATATTTAATATACCATCTTCAGTAAAAATCGTGCCTAAATAGCTGAAATGTTTTACTTGTTCCACAGGTTCTCCATTCACAACACAGTTGACATTTTCAATGATTCTGCCTATTTTCATTGTCTTTGTCTTTTTATTGCCGACCTTCATACCATATCTATTACAACAGCTATTCAATTTAGTCAGAGAATCTTGCAGACTTGTAGCGGATTTATTTAGAAGTGTAACATCATCCGCATAAAGCAAAGAGCTGACATTAACATCTCCAATTTTGATATCATGTTTAATACCACTTTCCTTCATAATGTGATCCATATAGATAATGAATAACAGAGGGGGATAATGTACATCCTTGTCTCTCACCAGATTTAACATTAAACCATCTTCCTGTACTTCCTTCAATTCTAACTGCTGACTTACAACTGAAATAAAGACTAACTATTGCTTGATATAATGCTCCATTGACACCATATAACCTTAGCGTATTGAATAGCTTCTCTTTTGGCACCTTGTCATATGCTTTTTCCAAATCGACAAAACATAAATACAGATCTCTGTTATATTCCCATGCTTTCTCGACTATTTGTCGTAAAGTGAAGATCTGATCCTGACAGCCTCTATTTGGCCTGAATCCGGCTTGTTCTTCACCAAGCTTTTCTTCCACAATTCATCTCAACCGTTTCTCAAGTATACTTGCATAGATCTTGCCAGGAACACTCAGTAGGGAAATACCTCTGTAATTCTCACATTCAGTTTTATTTCCCTTTTTATATATGGGTACTATGAGAGCTTTACTCCAATCATCGGGAATTCGTCCCTCTGTCCAGGATTTCTGAACTATGCAGTGCAGCCACTGTAAGACTCTTATACCACCATAGCATTTCTGGTCGAATATCATCTGTCCCTGCTGCCTTTCCACATTTCAAGCCTTTGATGGCTTTTTCTACTTCAAGTATGGATATGTATTCCTGTCTGCATGCCTGGTCAGTGTTTTTTACCACTGTGCTGTCATCACTGCTTGTTTCATTTAGCAGTTTTTCAAAGTAATTACTCCATACTTCAAGGATATCATTTTCTCCAGTTTTCATGTCACCTTTATCATCTCTAACTCCTTTTACAGCACTCTTTCCTCCATTCCTAAGCTTCTTCAACAACCTCTTCTTGCCAAAGTCCTCCTATGACTTTTGTTTAGCTAGTTTTACACAGTGTTTAGCTTTGTTACATTTGTCTCTGTATTCTCTTAGCGCACAAGCTGACTTATTTACCAGGAACTTTTGATATGCTTTCTTCTTTTCCTTCACTGCCTCTTTAACTTCCTGTGTCCACCAGGGAGTTCTGATTTTTTTTATCCTTGCAGATAACCTCACCACATGCCTCTCTGGCAGAATCAATCAATGTTTTCTTCAGAGTTTGCCACTGAATCTCCAAGGTTTGATTCCTGTTCTCAAACTCTTTCATTTTTTCTTCAATAATCTTTGTGTATTTGTCTACAGTTCACATCTGAGAGCTGCTCAACTTTTATTCGCTTTAAAACTTTCTTACATGTCATTCTTTTCAATATGAAATACAATTTTATCCTGCTCAAGACTAAATAGTGATCACTTCCAATTTCAAATCCTCTGTACACTGGTGTCCTGCACCAGGGAGAAAACATCACTATCAACAATAACATAGTCAATGAGACTTTTTTTATTCCTTTCTTCTTCTCTCCATGTGAATTTGTGCACATTTTTATGTTGGAACATAGTGTTATTAATAACCTGTCCATGTCCTGAGCAGAAATCCAACAGATATTTGCCATTATTATTAGCTTTGCTCTTTTCTCCAAATTTTTCCAAAATATTTTTGTATGTCTGACAAGCATTTCCTACTCTGCTATTTAGATCCCCAACAAGGACCAACTTTTCCTTTTTAATTGTGTCAGTTGCTTTTTCGAAAGCATCAAAAAATTCATCCACTTTTACCTTAGTAGAACCTTCTGTGGGACCATAGGCACAAATAAGTCTCATTGTCCAGTTCCCCATTCTCATATTTGCCCACATTACTCTACTTGAGACTGCCTGCCATTCAAGAAGATTAGCCTCGTATTTTGTGTTGAATACTATGGCTACTCTTTCTTTTCCTTGATTGTCATTGCCTGAATATAACATTTTGTATTTATTGCTCAGAAAGATCTCACTAGTTTTTGTCTTTTTTGTTTCAGTCACCCCTATTATGTCGATCTGGTACTTATCTAATTCCTCAGCTAGCTCCATTTCTTTGCCATTCAAGCTTCTTATGTTGATAGTACCGATCTTTAACTCTGGTGATGTTGAGTTGGGGTGTGCTTTCAGATTTGTTCCAGTAACTGACTTTTTGCTGTTCTCCCTGGTTCCCTGATGAAAAAAATGGGGGCCTTGTTTAACCGGACGACGCCCCAGCCGGCATGAAATGTTGTCATGTTGTACCATCATTTTGTATTTTGGTTTAACCAATAAGAATACAATTTGGTCGGCTAAATCCCAAATTGCCAGTCCATCCTCGTTCATTCAGTATTCAAATAGATACCCAACAGGGTGCACCACGAGAAGGTGAGGATTGGACATTAGGTCAGAAGCCCTGGTTGGTTCTCCGCATTCCTTTAAAGGCTATGTGGAGGTCTCGTCTCAGTTATACAGCTTTGACCCTGTGGGGTAATTATTTGAAAAAACCCCAAGTTTTTTTTTATATGTATAATATTATTAAGGGAGGGCAGAGAGCTTTTGGGAGGTGGGGGGGATGAGAGAAGGATCTGAAGATAGAAATTATTATATTTTTATTTATTTATTTTTTTTTAGGAAGGAAAGAGGAAGGATTTAACGGAAAAAGTCAGGGTTGTCTTCGGAAATTGGCTATATTAGTCATTAAAATAATAGTTAATTTTAGAGGAGTAACATGGGAATTTTCCAAGAAATAATACCTATAACTTTCACAAATGTTTAACGTGAGTGGTGAAACAATTTGTTTACACTTGCATCAACTGGGAAAATCATAGATGCTAAGCAAATGGGTCTCACATGCATCATCAGATGAAAATAAACTTCACATTTGTTCTTCACTTCTTCCATGCCATAAAAATGAGCCGTTTTTGGATTACTTACTCACTTGTGATGAAAAATGGATCTTGTACTTTAACAGGAAGTGAACTTATCATTGGTTGTCACCAAACAATCCAGTATTGCACATTTCATTTGCACAGCTTTGCCCCAGAAGGCTATACTTTGAGTGTGGTGGACTGGAGCTGATATTGTCCACTACAAGTTTCTCACTGCAGGCCAAGCAATTACATCCAAGATCTACTTGACACAACTTGAATGTGTTGCAGGATGTGTTACTTCAGAAACAGCCAGGACTAGTTAATCAGAAGAAAGTGCTATTTTTACAGGACAATGCAAAACCTCATACTGCAAAGCTTACCCGTGCGAAGATTTATACTTTAGGAAATGAGATACTCTCTCATCCTCCATATTCTGAAATTCTCCAAGCGCTTATCACTCTTTTTTGATGCTAGACAATCACATGCGAAATACAGTTCCACAATAAAACAGAGATTGAAGGAGAGGTTGCTAGGTTTATTACTTCTAAAGATAAAATGTTTCATAAAAGCTGAATTTACAAACTTGGGAAAGAGTTGTACATAGAATTGTGAAGGTGCTTATTTTAATGAATAAAATATTTTATGAAAATTTCTGCAGTTATTTAATTTTAATTATGAAAAACCACACGAACTTTTTTGGTTACCTGATACTTGAAGTAGAAAAAAGCAATCAAAACCTTGAAGTGTGGAAAGATAGCTGGAGTAGATGATATTCAATCAAAAATCTCAAATAAGTAGGTATCAAAATTTTGCAGTGCCTACACTGAAAAAATCAGTATCTCAGAGGGTTGAATTCAAGATGATCAGAGTATAGCTACCATAGTTCCCATCTATAAAAAAGTGAATAAAGTTGAATGTGAGAATTACAGAGGAATTACTCTGTTCCAGGTAAGAGTTATGCAGGCATACTTGAAAAGTGCTTAAGAAAAATTGTGGAAAAGAAACCTGAAGAAAAACAAGCTGGGTTCAAGCCATACAGAGGTTGTTAGGATCATATTTTCACACTTTACAACAAATAGTTGAGAAATCAATGGAATAAAACAAGCACTTCTAGTTGTAGATCTGGAAAAGACATACAACTAAGTATCTAGAGAAATGCTTTTGATAACACAATAGTAAATGGAACAATATACAGAGTAATACATAGTCTGTTTAAGTTAGAAAGAATTAAAGGAAATACAGGAAGAAGATTTGATGCAAAATCAGGGGTAAGACAAGGATGAACATTATCTCCACTCTTATTCATCATCTGTGTGGATTGCATAATTAAAGAAAGCCCATTAAACCCGATATCAGAATCAGAGATAGCAAACTTGGTCTTTGCTTTATGCAGATAATGTTGTACTCCTAAACACATCCAATCCAAACTTGGCTCTTTGCTTTATGCAGATAAAGTTGTACTCCTAAACACATCCAATCCAAAAGGTTTGTTAACTAAATTGTATAACAGCTATAACAAATTTGACGTGAAAATAACAATAAAAAGATCAAAACTATGAAAACAGGCAAGAAACACAGAAACTTTAAGCTGCATTCTCAATAGAGAACCTATAGAATAAGTAAAATATTTTAGCTATTTAGGCCATAGATTTTAATGAAGATAGCAAGTTAAATCTGGAAATAGAAATTTTGCTATTCTTTTGCCTATGGTGAGGTAGCCAGATGAATAAATTTACATGGAATAAGAGAGAAATTAGCTAAAACACTAAACTAATAATATACAAGATAGTGTTCAAACCAGTTTTAAATTCTGGATTTCAGAATTCTTCGAAAAATTAATGGCCTGAACATATGACTTCAGTGGCAGAGTTATGATTTAAAATGTTGGCAGTTTCTAAATGTATTTTGTCTGCTATGTTATTTGGGATGAATCTTAGGCCTCTTTCAATATTACAAATAAATTCAAGTTTGTTTATCGATTTCAGTGCTATAGCAAAATTTAAACCTTTGTTAAGTATAGAGATTTTGTCTATGTTTAGAGCTTGGTTAGATAGGTTGACTGTGTTATTGATACCTGTGGGTGATTGGTGGCTCTTGTTGTTTCTTGCTTCTGGTTGGTTGGTTGTTGTTCACCGTGGAGAACTTTGAATATTGCAGCTGGTTTTGTCGTTCTTTGAGTCTTTGGAGTTTGGAAATTAAATTTTCTTTCTTCGTTTGGAGGATGTGGAGGAAGTTGTCTGCTTTTAACACGGTTGTAAATTCCATAAAAATTTTTAAATGAATGCTGATTACCATGTAACACTAAAAGAAAAGATTCTGTTTGCTCACTTGTCTTCTTGCTGAATATTTCATGCATCAGGACCGTAATGTTAGCACTGCCATTACTTTATAAAATTTAAACCCAGTATACAGGAAAGACAGACACATACATAAAGAACACTGCACACTTCACCGACAAAACTGAGAATATAGTAATAGAATATCCTCTGACTTACTAGCAAGCCTGGACACTGTTATAGTGTTTGAACAATGCATCATCAATAACATGCTTTTCCATTTACAAGACATAATCTGTGAGCACAAAGAAAGCCTAAGAATGGGCTCGTCACTGTTACTGCTTTTAGCTAACAGTGGAATTTATGGAATTCCTGTTTATGGAATTATTTGAATAACAGGCTATGCTGACATTGGGTTATGACAAACATATTGCCTTTGCTATGTGAATGATATATATTCATCATGTAGACCTGGCAGAACAATTATTATTAATTTTTCCGGCATCTTCATGGAGTCAAAGTCTCATTGTGGGAGGTTACTATTACCATTTTTCTCACAATACATATCATACTGCTCTTTGAACTCATTCACTGACATGTTTAGTCTCAAGAGCAGAGTTTTTGGGTTATCCAAAAAAATAAATAATACAAACATAAAAAAAAAATTTTAATTAATAATAAATATAATGATAATAAAAAAATCTTAGTCCACTTAAATAAGGATTTGCAACCCCATATGGGTGGCAGTAAAAAAAAAAAAAAAAAAATATATATATATATATATATATATATATATATTAAGAAAAAGAAAAACATCATCAAATTCCTGATATGTACCCTCATCAAGGGGTGTACAGGATATGATAGTACTACTTGAAAAACTTCCTAACTACAATTTTCCTCCAAATCAATCTGTTACCTGTCAAGACTCCAACATTATCAGATCTCATATTTCTGTCTTCTATGGCACTTTTTGCTGTATCGATCCACCTTCATCTTAGTCTTCCTCTGAGTCTTTTTCTGCCAACCTGGCAAAGAACACTTGTTTTGCTAATCTTTCCTTTCCCTTTCTGTTTAAGTGACCATACCACTTGAGATTAGCTCTGCTAACACATGCCTGGATGCTGACAATGTTAAGTTCTTTCCTAATATCATAGTTTTTTAAAGAAAAACTAATATTAATATTATTAATATAAATAAATAAAAGGGTGCTTAAGGGTCAAGGCTTAGATAACTTGGAGAAGACCTCTACATGCCTTTTGGGGAATGCAGAGAACTGACCAGGGCTTCTGACATGATGTCCAATCCTCACCTTTTGGCACCCTGTTGGCTATATACTTGGATACTGAACAAGCGAGAATGGACTGACAATTTGGGATTTAACCAACCAGTTTGTATTCTTATTGGCTTAAACCATAACCCAAAATGATAGTACAATATGATGGAATTTCATGCCAGCTCATTTAAAGCAGGACATCACTCATTTAAACAAGGCTCCCATTCTTTTCATCAGGGAACCAGGGTAAACAAACAAACAATGAAAAGTAAGCTACTGGAGCAAACCCCAACTCAACATCAGCAGAGATCAAGATTGGCACCATAACATAAGAAGCATCAATGTAAAAGAAATGGAACTAACAGAAGAATTGGATAAGTAACGGATCGACATAATAGGTGTTACTGAAACAAAGAAGACAAAAACAGGTGAGATCTTTCTAAGCAGCAAATATAAGATGTTATATTCAGGATATAACAATGAGGGAAAAGGAGTAGCTATAATATTAAACACTAAATATGAGGATAATCTTGAATGACAGGCAATATCAAGTAGAGTGATGTGGACAAATATCAGAATGGGGAACTGGACAATGAAACTTATTTGTGCTTATAGTCCTACAGAAAGTTCTACTAAGTAAGAAGTGGAGGAATTTTTCGAGGGATTAGAAAAGGCAGGAGACACAACAAAAGGAAATGTTTGTCCTTGTTGGAGATCTAAACAGCAGAGTAGGAAATGATTATAGACATATTAGAATGCTTTGAGAAAATTCAGAAAAAAGAGCAAAGCCAATAATAATGGTAAGTACCTGCTAGATTTCTGCACTGGACATCGACTAGTTATTACTAACACCATTTTCCAACATAAAATGTGCACAAATTCACATGGAGAGAAGATTCAAGGAATGAGAAAAGTCTCACTCACTGTGTTATTGTCGTATTTTCCTACTGGTTCAGAACACAAGAATATACACTGTCTACAATAATTGTGTGGACAATTTAGGAATTTACAATTGATACCAGCAGGCGAACTCTAATATTGGGTATGGCCACCTTTGGTATCGATCGCCTTCTGCATCCTTTGAGGATGCTCCAGTTGAGCGGCAATGGCACATATGGACATGCCACCAATGTGACAGCCTATTATGACACCTCTCTGAAAGTCCCTGAGTTGCCTGTCATTCAAGATTATCCTCATATTTAGTGTTTAATATTATAGCTACTCCTTTTCTCTCATTGTTATATCCTGAATATAACATCTTATATTTGCTGCTTAGAAAGATCTCACCTGTTTTTGTCTTTTCTCATTCACATCATGTTACTATATCACTTGTATTTAACTTCTATGATGAAATACTGCTTCCTACTACTACTACTACCAGTGTACAGGTAGTAGTAGGAAGTAGTTTTTATGTTATTAACAAACCTGGAATATTCCATAACTTCAAATAACAGAGGGTGTCCAGACAATTATTTGTAGTTAGTGTAAGAGGATTTGAAATAGGAAGTGATCACCATTTAGTTTTGAGCAGGATAAAATTGAACTTCACATTGAAAAGAAGAGAGTATAAAAAAGTTTTTAAATGAATCAAAATTGAACAGCTGTCAGATCTGTAGACTTAAATACACAAACATTATTCAAGAAAACCTGGAAGAGTTTGAAAACAAGAATCAAACCTTGGAGATTCAGCGGCAACATTAAGAAAACATGAATTGATTCAGCCAGAGAGGCATGTGATGAAGTAGATGTTGAAAGTTTTTTCACTTGGTTATGATATAAATTAAAGATGCCAAGAAATTATATTCTTGGTTTGATCTTTTATCCAAGTGTAAGCAAACAAAATTTGCACATGAAGTAACTTCACGACTGGGCTACTTTTATATAGAGACTAATGACTTCACATCACTTGCCTTACTTCCCATAATGCAAAGCACATATCCTTATGGACCTGTATAATGCTAAGCATTATGAGAAGGGTCACTACCCAGACCGGTTTGACCTTTATTGTGGTCTCATCAGTGGGAGCCAGACCCAGAAAATGAGGTGTGACACCTTTTTGACTACTTGATGTGATGATATGCATTACCTCAAGCTTGGTATCACTTTTGGTCTGGCTCCTCCTGATGAGACCTCAATAAAGATCGAAACTGGTCAGGTAGCATTCCTTCCAATAATGCTAACATTATACAAGTCCACAAGGATAAGTGATTTGCATTATGAGATACTAAGGCAAGTGATATGAAGTCATTAGCCTCGATATAAAAGTAGCCCAGACGTAATGTTACCTCACATGCAAACTTTGTTTCCTTACACTTGGATAAAGGATTAAACAAGTAATATAATTTCTTGGCATCGTTAATTTATATGTGAGGAAGTGATCTGTAAGGATAGAAAAATTAGAACTGTATCTACAAATTAGAACTATAATCAACAAAGCAAGTACGGTACAAAGTCAATTGAATAAATAGTCAAAACACTAAAGTAGGCTGTATTCAAGTCAGTGTTTCAAACCAATTTTAACTTATGGATCTGAGAGCTGGGTTAGAAATAAAACTCTTAATTGAAGACTGGAGAGACCACAGATATGAGAGTCCTGAGAAAGATTAGGGGACTAAATAGATGGCATCAGTGGCAATATCATATTAAAAACAAGAATATTAGTAAAGAATTTGACATTGTTATCATTTAGGAGTGTGTATGTTAGTAGAGTGAATCTCAGGTTGTATAGCCAATTCAATACATTGCTCAAAACAATTAGGGAGATTTTAGTTTTTGTTAGATAATTATAAATTTCTGCAAATAATTATAACTATTCAGTACTTTATACATGAATAAATATTTCTTACTAATGGATGGGGTGTAATTGATTAGATATTGCTTAAATAATCGATATTTATTACAAATTTAACAAATTATACATTTTAGAATGAAAACCAAAATATTATTATTATTATTATTATTATTGTTCCGGGAAACTCCAAGGAGTCGTCAGACTCATCGATGGAGGCCCTAACATCATGTCTGGAACAACTATTCAGCATTCACACAGTATCTATCATATCTTGCCTTGAACTCATTCACGGTCGTAGCACCCACAACAGACTCTGGAAGCTTATTCCACTCATTCACCACTCTCCAAGTAAAAAAACCTAGCTCTAACACCCTTGTCAACCATGCTCTTGCCCAGCTTCCATGCATGGCCCCTAGTCCTCCCACCACCAGTCATATTTTCAAAAATATCTTCTGGATCAATCTTATAAAAACCCTTCAGTAATTTGAATGTCTCAATCATATCACCCCTCCTTCGCCTATCGTCCAATTTCTGCAACCCACAAATCCTCAACCTATTCTCATAAGGTTCATTTCACAGTCCTTTGGTCGTCTCTAGACCCTCTCCACTTCCTCCCCATCACGCCCTGGTGCCCATAACTGGGGACAGAAGTCCAGATGGGGTCTTATCAAGGCTCAATACAGAGGAACAACAACTTGTTGGTCTCTGCATGTTAAAGTATTTTTCATAAGCCAAGTGATTTGGTGAGCTGTTTTAGTCACTTTTGCAATGTGCCCCCTAAACTTCAACTCCCTATCCACCAGCACTCCCAAATCCCTGGCCTCATCAATCTCCTGGAGTATGGTTCCACCAATGCGATATACTGCTGCTATTCTTTTCACCCCAAAGTGCATAACCTTACACTTTGCCACATTAAACTGACATCCATTTTTCCTAGCCCAGTCCACCTAACTATCCTAATCATCCTGTAAAGTTTTGACATCCTGTGCACTCACAATTGCTCTACCCAACTTTGCATCATCGGCAAACAAGTGAACACTTCCTCTCAAATCCTTTCCAATATCATTGATGAACAAATTGAAAAGCAGTGGTCCAAGAACAGAGCCCTGCGGCAGTCCACTAATCACAAGCCGTCTTTTTGACTCCACTCCTGAATAAACCACTCTGTGGTATCTCTCCTTCAACCACCCTCCTATCCATCTTACCAACCCTATATCTATCCCCATCTGCTCCAGTTTACTGATTAGGGTTCCATGTGGTATCCTGTCAAAGGCCTTGGCAAGGTCCAGTAGTATCACTGTAAACCCATTACCCCTATCCAGTTCAGCCGTCACTGTGTTATAAAACGTGAGCAAGTTACTGAGGCATGATCTACCCTTCACAAAACCATGTTGTCCCCCATACAATATCCCATTTTCATCTATCCAATCCTGTATTCTTTTCTTGACTAATTTCTCTAAGACCTGACAATGATTCCTGATATGCTAATCTGTCGGTAATTTACAACAGCAGTCTTGGAACCACCTTTATGCAGTGGAACTATTTTCCCCTCTTTCCACCCGCTCGGGACTAACCCAGACCCGAGACTCAAATTAAACAAAATGGTCAAGGGTACTGACAATTCTTTAGCTGCTTCTCGTACTACACGAGCTGGTATACCATCCAATCCCACAGATGTATTGACAATGAGGTTATGCAATAGACTACTCACCTCCACTTCATTCACCACAATTCCCGTATAATCTACTGGTTTATTCGTTTCTGCAATGTCACCACCTGGATGATATCCCCTAATCGTTTTGAGCAGTATAGAATAGGAGACGAAAGATATGCTAAACAACTGTTCTTTGCCAGGAAAAGAAAAGACCAAGATGTATGTGAATTGATACAGTAAGAAAGTGCCTTAGAAGAGAGAAATATAAGATCTGATGATATTGGAATGTTGACAAATAACAGGCTAATCTGGAGGAAAATTGTTGATAGGAAGTCAGTAATGATGTCACTTTTCATGTAGTACTATTGTAGTACGTCTATCCCCCCCCCCCGCTCCTTTGATGGTATATGTCAGGAATTTGATGTTGATGATAAATTAATAAAATTTTTATTTCAAAACATAAATAGTAATTTTAAAGATAGGAAAACATATACAGATTGACAGGATTCACAGGCTGCTTCAGTATTTTTCTGAAATTTTTTCTTCATTCATAACCTGGCTATCTGAGTAATCGAATCTGAAGTTGCAGCATCTCCAGAATCACTAACTTTTTAATTTTCTGCTCTTTTTTTCAAAAATTTTATTTTAATGGTTTTCCACTAATTCCAAGATTATCTTTGTTATTATATATTTTATATAAATTTACCTTTAATAAATATGTAAGCAGAAAAGTTTTAGTTGCTACCTTATTATTACCCAAGACCTCATGGAGTCAAAAACTCATCTGGGAGGTCCTTTTATCACACAAACATCGCATCATAACGTGTCTTAAACACGCTCAAACTCCTTGCAGACAGCACACTCTCAGGCAAGGCATTCCAATCATTCACAAATCTTCATGAAAAAAAACTGCCTCTCACTCCCCTACTCGCACCCTCTTTATAGTTTCCAAGGATGACTTCTGGTTCTCCCCTGATCCACTATTCTCTGTAGAACTTCTCAACCATTGATCTTATAACAACCCCTTACCAACTTGTAGGTCTCTATCATATCTCCCCTCTTCCTCCTCTCCACCAGACTCTGCAAATTACATCTTCTCAAACTTTCCTCATACTCAACATTCCAGAGGTCGGAAACTACCTTAGTCAGTCACATTTGGACCCTTTCCAACATCTCTTCATCCTTCTGAAAGCCCGGTGACCAAATCTGGGCACAACAGTCCATGTGTGGCCTAATCAAAGCCTTATACAATGGAACAAGAATCTCCTTTCTTCTACATGTCAGTGTCCTCCGCATCATTCCCAGAAGTCTTTGTGTTGTCTTCAAAATTTTGGCGATGTGTCCCCTAAATTTTAGATCCTTATCTACTATCACCCCCAGATCTCTTATTTCCTCTACCTCCAAAATATATTCTCACCAAGCATAAATTCTGCATCTCATCTTTGTTTTACAAATTTTAAAACCTTACATTTTGCAACATTGAACTCACATCCCCATTTGCTTGCCCAATCACTCAATTTATTCAAGTCTTCTTGCAAGGCCACAACATCTTCACTACTCTTTATGGTTCGTCCCAACTTTGCATCATTTGCAAACAACTGAATATCTCCATCCAAATCTTCGTCAATATCATTAATATACAAGTTAAATAGTAATGGCCTAAAACAGACCCCTGAGGCACTCCACTAGTGACGTTCCTTTTCCTGGATATTGCACCCCCATACACAACTTGTTGATACCTATCAGATAGCCAGTCTCTAATCCAATGCACTAATCTAATATCCAACCCCATCTGCTTTAGTTTGACTGTCAACTTATCATGAGGTACTCTATCAAAAGCTTTTGTGAAATCTGAGTATATTACTGTATATCCTTCTCCTCTGTCCAAGGAAGCAGTCACTTTATTGTAATAAGTAAGTAGATTACTAAAACATGACCTCCCTTTAGCAAATCCATGCTATCCATCAAAGATTATACCATTGTTGTCAACCCAACTCTGGATCCTAGTTCTCACAAGCGTCTCCAACAACTTAACCACAACACCTGACACAGAGATAGGCCTATAGTTTGATGCTTGAGTTTGATCACCTCCTTTATGAAATGGCACAATCTTGCCCTCCTTCCATTCTTTAGGATCTTGACCAAGTGCAAGACTTGTATTAAAAAAATATGTCAAGGCAGGTGTCAACTCTCTGACCCATTCCTTCAGAATACACGGTGATATATTATCAAGTCCCACAGCCTTATTTACATCTAGTTTACTCAACTCCCCAAACACCTCTTGCTCACTTACAGTCAGTCTCTCCTCCCCATCAGCAACTGCTCTCAATCTCTCCATGAAGTCACATTCACAAGATTGAAAGACCTTTATGAACTGCTCATTAAGTATCTCCACCACACATTCTGCAACAGCTGTCTTTATACCATTTCCTCCAATCAGTGTCATCTTTCCATAATCATTCTTTATTTTTCTGGCTACATATCGAAAGAACTCCCTACAATTCTTTTTGGCTTCATTAGCTAACTGCTGTTCATACCTCTCTTTAGGTACCCTCACCAACCAAGTCACCCTCCTTTCCTGGTCTTTGTAGACCTCATGAAATTGGTTACTTCCACTTCTCTTATGCTGCCTCCACAATGCCCTTTTTCTCTGTATCGCATGCTTAATCTCTTTATTCATCCATCTCACACATACCTTATTTAACCTTCTCACCCTTGGAATACATTTAGACATTGCATCTACTAGATTGTTTTTGAAAATCCCTCAAGCTGCATTGATCTCTTTTCCAGCTAACTCCTCATTCCATGCTACACCCGCAAGCTGTCTTCTGAGCTCTTCATAATCACCCCCCCCCCCTTGTAGTTCTTGTAGTTCCACATATACCCTTTTCTCACAGGGGTCCTTGCACTGCTTGGCATCCACCTAAGTAATCACCTCATGGTCACTTTCACCAATTGGTGGATGATTTGACACCTCATTTATAATTACATCCTCTGATGAGATGACCAAATCCAAGACCCTTAATCCTCGTGTGCCCTCTGTTACATACTGTCTGAGGTAGTTATCCCTCAAAAACTCAAGAAACTCATTTTCTTTACTTCCAGTTGCTATCTCTTCATTCCAGTCTATATTGCCATAATTAAAATTACCCATAATGATCACCCTTTTCTTATTTGCTTGGTTAATTTGACTATACATTTCACTATCACCACCATCCACAATTCCAGGTCTATAACAACATCCCGCCATGTATTTGATTCTATTCACCTCTATCTCACACCATACTGCCTCAAAACCACTAGCCCTGTTTCCCTCTTGCATCTCTACCTTGTATGGACATAACTCTTTCTCTATCATCAATAGCACTCCCCCTCCCTTTTTACTCCCTCTATCCTCATGAAACATATCATACCCTTCCATCTCTATTCCTGTCAGGCTGTCGTCCTCATCTAACCATGTCTCACTTATTCCGACAATCTTTGGGTGAACAAACGCAATTAGTGCAACCATTTCATATGCTTTGTTTCTTATACTTCTAGCATTGATATACAAACACAACAGCTCATTTCTGGATCTACAGCTAGTTCTACTGATACCACTCACTCACTCAATGTGATCTCTCCATGCTGGACTGGGGCCATTTCCCTTTCTGCTTCTTCATTTTAGAGCCCTTTTCAATTCCATCTGTTTCCTCTTGATCCCTGGTCATCCCATTTCTTTCCTGCCTACACATGCTCTCACCTCCTCTTGGAGCATCCACCTTTCTCACGCTGTGTACCCCTCCACCCTGAGCCTCCCCGTTTCCCTGCTCCTCTTGCACACTCATTCTCTCATTTTCTATACTCATACCACCCACTTCCCCATTCATATCCACTTCTTCAATCTCTCCTGTCTTACTCTCCTGCTCTTCCACATCACTCCCCTCTCGAACTGATTCATTCTCTCTATTCACTTCTCTACCTTCCAGCAGTAGTCTCTCCAAGCGACTCACACTCAAATGCAGTCCAGAATTCAGAAGGCTTAGTCAGATAGTTGAATTTTGGATAATTGGAGTAGCACTCTCATAGCACCTATCTGTAAATAGTGAAATAAAACTGAATGTGATAATTATAGTCGAATTTTCCTGCTTAATGTTTTGAGATTTATGCAGGCATACTTGAGAAGAACTAAAAATTCTGATGGGAAAACTTGAAGAAGAATAAGCTGGATTTAGGTTAATAGGGGATGGTTGTCAGGGCAAGAATTTAACTTAAAACAAATAGTTGAGAAAACATGAAAATATAAATTTTCATGTATTCTCAAAATAAAAATTTAAAACTTAAATAGAGATCCTTGATCTATATTTAAGTTTTATAGATATATATATATCACATAACAAGGTGCCAACAGAAAAGCATTTCAAAATACTGCAATTATATTCTGTAGCTATGGAGCAGTCTGTAAGTCAGCAGTTAGAATTGAAAGAGATACAGGAAGATAGTTGGATATAAAATAATGTAAGACAAAGGTGCACATTATGTTCACTGTTATTTGTTAACTGCATGATCGCATTGTGAAGAAAAGGGGCATTAAACCTCATATCCAAATCACAGACATCAAACTTGTTCTCTGCTTTATGTGATATACTTCTAAATAAATCCAAATCATATCCAAAGAATTCATTAAATAAATTTAATAATTGCTGTAATTAATTTGATTTCAAAATCAACAATAAAAAGATAAAGACTATGAAAATAGGCTGGAATTGCATCCCGAATGAAGAACTTATAAAACAAGCAAAACATGCCATCTGTTTTGGCACAATTTTTTTGTGAAGATTGGAAATTTAATATGGATAAAATTTAATATAAGCAAAGCTGGTATGGTGGGGAGTCCAGATTAATTTATTAGAAAGGAACTTGATATTTTTTGCATATTGGAATGTGTGAGCAGGTCTAATCTTAGGTAGTATGGTCTCTTAAATGGAATGGGTGAGGACAGATTTGCACAGGGTGTTTGTTGTCAAGATTTAGTTAAAATAGACACAGTGGAAGAGAAAGTTCCAAGTTGATTGATGTTGTTAGAAATGCCTTAGAAAACTGAAACGTTGCAGCATTGGATTCCTGACAGGTAATACTAATTTGGAATAAAAATGCTGTGAAGGAAGTAAGTGGTAATATAATGCATATTGGATGGGAATAATGTGACCTGTTTTTGTAATACTATTATAGTCCTGTACACTCCACAAGAGTACATATCTGGAATATGATAATGAATAAATGATGTAATGAATGATAAGAACTATAGGATGCATCTGTTCTAGCTTGTGTTTTCTTACATTTTATTGAATAACAAATGTTCCTAGATGTTTTGAAGGATGTGACATTTGTAAATTTTGGTTATCAGTATATATAAAAGTGTATATTTCTATACATTTTTTTTTCATGCTGGAAAGATGTGTCCTTCGGTAGTGTTTGTTTATTGTGTTTTTGCTACTTGTTCCTACTGCTTCATTCTTTCTGCTTTGTTGATTCTGTGTCTGATTCTGAAGATGGTGTCCATAAAGAAGTGCATGTCTGCAGCATGGAAATCTTCAGCATGAAGGTTGAGTTCTGCCCTGAATTTTTCCCAGTGGATGCATTGTAAAAATTGCTTCATGTCTGCATCTAAAAATGTGAAAGATTTGTGGGCTGGTAGAGTAAATGAAAAGAAGGAAAGTATTAATGCATGTGCAAAGTGTATCATAGGTTAGAGCAGTGTTTCCCAATATGGGGAAATTAGTAAACGATGTTGCATTCATCACCTCATCACTGTTGTCAGTAATAAATTATCGATGTTGCAACCCACTACTGGTATTATTATTACTGACATTACTTTCCTAATTTTGGGATAGCAATGAGAACTGACTTATGCCAAATATCCAGAAACTCTTCCTCTGCAAGTATTCTGTTGTATATTAAGAGAAGGAGATCCATAGAAGAAGATAGTAGATGTTTTATCATTTTATAATGGATGTTATCAGGCCCTACTGCATTAGGGCGAGACAGTAAAAGGACTCTTTTTAGTTCCTCCTTAACAAATGGCTGTTTGTATGGCTCAAATCCATTGGTAGAAAAATTTAGTATTTGTTTCTCTTGCTGGTCTTTCAGTATTAATAATTCAGGAAAATATGAAACTGTTGTTGTTGAGATTCTGGCAAAATTTTCTCCCTAAGTGTCTGCAATAGCTTTGGTATCATCAATAACACATCCATTATGGTAGTCTAAGGTAAATAAATGCAATGTTCTATATCTACATTTCATTTTCTGGATTTTATCCCATACAATTTTTGCACTGATCATTTTATTAATTGATGAGATAAATTGGATCTAAGATTGCTTTTGACTCTTATGTTTCACATAACATACATGGCCCAAGCATGCTTAAAAGCTATTAAGTTTAATGTGATGGAGTATCTACGAAATATATCCCATGCTATATGTTGATCTTTTTTGGTTACCCTGGCATTCTGGGTTCCACCAAGGCTTTGGATAGAGTGGAAATTGGGGTGATTTCTTGGAATGGAGGTTGTTGCTGCCTGGACAGTGCAGTCTGTCACATACTTTACTGCTTCATTGATAGATGTTTGATTTTACTGTATCAGTATTAAATTTTGCAAGATGGGAAGAAGTGTTTCAGTCAGCTTTGTCCATTTTCCATATGGGCACCCATGTAGGAGGACATGGTTCCTGTGAAGACATTGTATTATGCACTGGAAAGTGATTGCTTCCATATATGTTCTCTTCAGCATCCCACTTGAGCAGTGGAAGAATGGAAGGGGAGCAGGTGGGCATATGGAAGAAAGTATGGAGTCTATTCAAAAGGGAGAGGTCATTATTGTCAAGGATTTGTTAATGATATGACCTCATTATTTGTTCTGACACTATTCCACAGAGTATTATGACCATTGAAGTCACCCATAAGAAGTATGAGTTCAGGCAGTTGCAAGATAATGTTATCAAGATCGATTTTTATTTAACTCAGTACTCACTACTGCTTTCAGAGCAGTATTAAGCTAGGATAGCTACTCCCCCTATGAGTACGGCCCTGCAGTTCTGTCCTTGTACAATAATCAAATTCCTTAAAGTAGGGTCCCCGTTGGATCTTAAGTATGTTTCCTGTGGATAGAAACATTGAGATTTGTGTTTCTGTACCAAAATCTTGATATTATTGATATTCTGGCGAAACCCATGACAGTTCCATTGTAAAAATTTTCCTAATGTTTTGGCTTTATAGACTTGTCTGATTTTCAGAGGTTTCCTTCCCCAGGTTTATCAGTTGTTTTATGGAAGTGTGGACAGCCAGTATCCATCTCTTCTTCTGGTAAAATATTCAATACATCTGATGTGTCAGTATCATTGAGCACGCTTAATTTACTTTCATTAGATACGGAAGTATACATTTTTTCTGTGGAAGTGTCTGGTGGTTTATCTTTAAGTGATATCTTTGCTATAATTTTTTTGACAAGTAGATTCTCATCAAATGGAACACTTTTTGGAGTTGTTTCTGGTGTAAGACCATAGGTCATGGGATTGATGCACTATATAGAGAAACACTCGTAATCATAAAGTTCAGCTATGGTGAAATTATCAGATGGCAGAATAGACATACATGTTTGAGATGCTGTTCACATTTTCTTAGCTGCTGCCTTCTCAGCATAAGAGGATCTGACATTTTGTTTCTGGTATATCAGAATGATATATCAAAATATATCATGTTCTGATATGAGATATTTTGTTCTGTTTTAAATTTTTGTATTTCTTTTTCATCTTTCCACTTCTGACATGCACGAGAGTAGGCTGGATGACCTCCCTGACAGTTGACACGTTTAACTTTTTTTTGTGGTGCAAAATTTGTTATCATGTTCTTTATGACCACACTGGGCACAAGTAGTTGAGCCATGACAGGCAGTTCAGGCATACCCATATTTCTGACATTTAAAGCATCTTAGTGGATTAAGGATGTATGCTCTAACAGGACAGTTGAGATACCCTTCTTTTACGGATGTTGGAGGCTTAGATCCAAAAATAAGGATGATGTTCCTGGTGATCATCCCTACATACCAGAATGCACCTCACACCAGTCAATCCCTGATCTTTATGCTCTGAACATATCTCCTCATCAGGAACATTGAGGAGATCAATTCTGATATTGTGCCTCGACAAGAATTGAGTGTTTTATGAAGTGTTACTGTGATTGGTACCACTTTAAGCATTTTAAAATTGTTAATTTTAAAATGCTTTTAACCAATATTTGCTTATAATTAAATTAACAGGTTATTTTTTGTTATTAATTTCCTGTTATTTTTAATAAATTTTGCAAATAGGCCATCATATGTTGGAAAAACACTGTAGTAATTTAGCTGACATAAATGAGTCACCGCTCATAAAACATGTTCGCCGAATGATTAGCATGTGATCACACCAATCGTGCTGTAATCGGTTCTTTTGTCGCGTGGCCTGACTTTCTGCAGCAGTTCAGCCAATGTTCTGAAGTGCGCTAAGCCATGCCCAATGGTGTGCATTTTATGTACGTATGTATTTTATAGACCTATTCACTACAAATTTAAAATTAGATATGTATGAATGGTAAAACACATCTTTGTAACCCTAACCTTTTTTTTAACTCTTTTTTAACTGTTTGTAACCCTAACATAAAAGTTTCTACGTAAGTAAAAATATGTAAATTAGCTAATTTGTCAATTTTTTAACATACGCATTCGTAAAATCTAATTTATTATATAATGGACTTTCGGATTTGACCGACACCCCCTTGCCTGAATTAGTCCATTATATTGAGGTTTTAGTGTACTTTCCTTTCCAGCAACAGTCTCTCCAGCTGAACATTACCAAAACTGTTTACTCTGGAATGTCGAGTATCAGGAAGATTGAGAAGATGTATTTTGCAGAGTCTGGTGGACAGGAAGAAGAGGGAAGATATGATAGAAACCTTCAAGTTGGTAAGGGGTTGTTATAGGATCAATGCTGGAGAAGTTCTACAGAAAATAGTGGGAGATCGGGGGAGAACCAGAGGTCATCCCTGGAAACTGTATAAAGAGGGTGTGAGTAGGGGAGTGAGAAGCAGGTTTTTTTCGCGCAGAGTTGTAAACGATTGGAATGCCTTGCCTGAGAGTGTGGTGTCTGCAACGAGTTTGAGTGTGTTTAAGACATGGTATGATGAGCAGTGTGTGTGTGTGATAAAAGGACCTACCAGATGAGTCTAACTCCATGAGGTGTTGGGGTAATAATAAGAATAAAACTATTTAAGTGTTGTCTCTCTTATACATTTCCATCTATACCTCAAATTCCACATATTCACAAAATTCACTACTTTCTCTTTATGCATTGGATTTGATAAGTACAGCATACCCCGACTTACGCGAATTTGGAGTTATGCAGTAATGTACATGTACATATTCCTGTCCCACTTCATGTCTCACCACTAGTCATATCTTTCCGGTGCTGGCCGCATTCGCCAGTGTCGCACATGCTGTGAACAAGCACTGACATGTTTCGTGCAGTCTCCATTCATACACGATTTTTATAGTCTACAAACCTTGCGATTGTTTAATGTTATGTTCTTGATAAAAATTTTATCACAAAAAATAATAAAGTCGTCCAAAAGAAGCAAGTCTGATTCTTCTACAGCTAGCAAGAAAAGAAAAACATTGACTTTGGAAACAAAACTCAACATCATTAAGGATTTTGAAGGCGGAATGAAAATTTGTGAGCTAGCAAAGAAGTTTGATCTTCAGGAATCCACAGTAAGAACAATCATAAAAGAAAGGTTTGCAGATTTTGGAGCACATAGATTCTAACGAGGAACGAATTGTAGCCACAAGGTAAGGAATAAAAAAAATCATTAGCTTGCTGTGAAGAAATTTTGCATGACAAGAAAAAGACATTATGCCATTAGACAAATCTATTAGATTTTATGAAACTATTGACATCGAAATAACTTTCTTTTTTTTATGTACGAAAAACTACAATTATGATTATATTTCTTAAAAAATATAGGTGTTTTTGTAAACCTTTGGTCCCAATTAACTAATATTTTGTATGTTTGTATGCAAAATTATACCCGATTTACACAAATTCGACTTACGCGCTTTTTGTTGGTCCCACCTACCGCGTAATTTTGGGGTATGACTGTACATTGCTATCTTATCAATATTTTCTTTCTGATTGAATTGTTAGGTCTTCATTATCATCAGATAAAACCACATTAATCTGCTGATGCCTTTCTCAGAATATTAATATTTTTTCCTGCCATTTTGTCATCAAACACCTTTGACAAACTCTCCACCATACTTCTGTAGATTAGTTCTGGTCACATATTCCTGAATGCTGATAATGGCAAATTCCTTTGTAATGTCTTTGGATTTTGACTAATTTTTTCTTATTCCATATAAATTTATTCATTTAGTTCTTGACATGCTAGCTTTGCCATCCTAACCTAGAGTTGTTGTGCCTACACTGGTAAATATCACCAAGAATAGAGATTTTTTTTATTTTTGCATTCCTGCTTACTTTTATAGTGTTTATCTTTTCTTCTTAATTTTCACAAGTTTATTTTAGGATTAATATAGCGAAGTGTCCTTGAAGAGCCTGAGCAGATTTATTTAGAAATATTGTTGTGAACTCTGTGTAATTAATCCGAATAGGTTGGGAAACAGCATCTTTAGATCATGGAATTTTCTGCATAAAATCGTACCAGCCTGATGTGACCATAAAGGATGTAACTGAGTCTATTAGAGAGCAAAAGGAAAAGGTGAAGGAGATGATTGTTGTGGCAGGTACGAATGATTTGAAAGGAGATAAAATGGAAATGATAGAAGACCTGAATGAATTGTTTGAGGTAGCAAAAGAAAAGAGTGAGAGAGTTAGAATGATTAGTCTTTTGCCACGGTATGACAGTGAAATGTTTAAAAGGAGGGCCATAATTGCGAATGACTTTATGCATGGGTTATGTATGACGAGTGATGTGGAATTTGTGGACGTGTGGAGTGAGTTCGATTGGCGAAAGGATCTATATAAGATGGATGGCTTGCATTTGAATGGCTATGGTGTAAGAAAACTTGAGAAAGTGTTGCTGAATGTAGTGGATTTGCAAATTCAGGGAAACTAGATTTGTTAAGGGGGGTGGGAGTAGATATACAGTCCTTAGGGAGGCAGTTGAATATAAGAATGAATATAATATGCCAGAGCAAATAAGGACAACTAATCAGAGTGGGATAGTTAATATAAGGCATCAAGGTAAGGTTGGGGCTAATGGGGGTCTTAAATTCATGTACACTAATACTAGGAGTATTAGGAACAAGAAGGAAGAGTTTTTGGCCATGGTTGGCACTTCCAAACCACAGGTTATTGGTATTAGTGAAACATGGCTGAATGTAGATGATATAGCTAGTGGGATTGAATGTGATGGGTATAGTATGTTCAGGAGTGACAGAGAGAATAAAATGGGGGGAGGAGTATTGTTGATGATAGCTGATGAACTACAGCCAAGGAGAATAGAAGTTGAATTGCAGGAGAGAGAAAAGAGCACATTTGAGGCCATTTGATGTGAGATTGTGGCTAGCAGAACTAAATATACAATTGGGTGCTGCTATAGACCAGGTGATGGAAAAGATGGTGGTGACAGTATGCACAAGCAAATAGAAGAAATGAGTGGAAGGAGGGTTATTATTATGGGAGATTTCAACTATGGTCGCATTGATTGGAGTGAGGAGAGGACACACAGGAGGAAGAAATTGGATTTTATGCGATTATTAAGGGATAACTATCTGCGACAGCATGTAATGGAAAATACTAGGGGTCAGAGAGTGCTTGACCTAGTAATTACATCTGAGGATTTGGTTGTAACAAATATGACCACATTCCCACCAATTGGTGAGAGTGATCATAGGGTCTTAACTTGGGAGGTGGCTAAAGGTGTAGAATTTTCAATTAAGACAGGGTACATGTGGAATTATCGGGCTGGAAAGTATGACAAGCTTAGGAGTTTGATTGGATCAGTGCCATGGCATGTACAACTGCAAGGACTAGAAGTTGATAGTGCATGGGAGGTAGTTAAGGAGTGCTTGCATGAAGCAATGGCTGACTGTATACCTAGAGTCCGAATAATAAATCAAGTAGGGGTTAAATGGATGAATAACACCATTAAGCTTGAGCTGCAAAAAAAAAGAAACAACTATGGAGGGAATTTAAGGAGAAAGGTGACCGGCAGGCACGTGAACGGTATAAAGCGCAAGCCAGGAGGGTGACGAGTGTGGTAAGAAGAGCAAAAAAGGATTACGAAAGAACATTGGCCATGCAGTCTAAAGAGAATCCTAAACAGTTTTTTAGATATGTAGCAAGTAAAAGGAAAAATGTACATGTCAGAATGATTTTAAAGAATGCCGATGGCAGGGAGGTAACTGAATCAGTTGAGAAAGTTGAGTTACTGAGTGAGCACTTTGCAAGAATATATCATCCAGGTGGTGACATTGCAGAAACGAATAAACCAGTAGATTATACGGGAATTGTGGTGAATGAAGTGGAGGTGAGTAGTCTATTGCATAACCTCAATGTCAATACATCTGTGGGATTGGATGTTATACCAGCTCGTATTGTACGAGAAGCAGCTAAATAATTGTCAGTACCCTTGACCATTTTGTTTAATTTGAGTCTCGGGTCTGGGTTAGTCCCGAACGGGTGGAAAGAGGGGAAAATAGTTCCACTGCATAAAGGTGGTTCCAAGACTGTTGTTGTAAATTACCGACCGATTATTATATCAGGAATCATTGTCAAGGTCTTAAAGAAATTAGTCAAGAAAAGAATACAGGATTGGATAGATGAAAATGGGATATTGTATGTGGGACAACATGGTTTTGTGAAGGGTAGATCATGCCTCAGTAACTTGCTCACGTTTTATAACATAGTGACGGCTGAATTGGATAGGAGTAATGGGTTTACAGTGATACTACCGGACCTTGCCAAGGCCTTTGATAGGATACCACATGGAACCCTAATCATTAAACTGGAGCAGATGGGGATAGATATAGGGTTGGTGAGATGGATAGGAGGGTGGTTGAAGGAGAGATACCAGAGAGACGGTTTATTCAAGAAGTCTTTTTGACTCAGTGGAGTCAAAAAGACGTCTTGTGACTAGTGGAGTGCCGCAGGGCTCCGTTCTTGGACCACTGCTTTTCAATTTGTTCATCAATGATATTGGAAAGGATTTGAGAGGAAGTGTTCACTTGTTTGCTGATGATGCAAAGTTGTGTAGAGCAATTGTGAGTGCACAGGATGTCAAAATTTTACAGGATGATTTGGATAGTTTGGAGGACTGGGCTACGAAAAATGGATGTCAATTTAATGTGGCAAAGTGTAAGGTTATGCACTTTGGGGTGAAAAGAATAGCAGCAGTATATCGCATTGGTGGAACCATACTCCAGGAGATTGATGAGGCCAGGGATTTGGGAGTGTTGGTGGATAGGGAGTTGAAGTTTAGGGGGCACATTGCAAAAGTGACTAAAACAACTCACCAAATCACTTGGCTTCTGAAAAATACTTTAACATGCAGAGACAAACAAGTTGTTGTTCTTATCGAGCCTTGATAAAACCCCATCTGGACTTCTGTGCCCAGTTATGGGCACCAGGGTTTCTTCGTGATGGGGAGGATGTGGAGAGGGTCCAGAGACGAGTGACCAAGATGATAGCAGGTCTGTGGAATGAACCTTATGAGAATAGGTTGAAGATTTGTGGGTTGCAGAAATTGGACGATAGGCGAAGGAGGGGTGATATGATTGAGACATTCAAATTACTGAAGGGTTTTTATAAGATTGATCCAGAATATATTTTTGAAAATATGACTGGTGGTGGGAGGACTAGGGCCATGCATGGAAGCTGGGAAAGAGCGTGGTTGACAAGGGTGTTAGAGCTAGGTTTTTTACTTGGAGAGTGGTGAATGAGTGGAATAAGCTTCCAGAGTCTGTTGTGGGTGCTACGACCGTGAATGAGTTCAAGGCAAGGTATGATAGATACTGTGTGAATGTTGAATAGTTGTTCTTGACATGATGTTAGGGCCTCCCTCGATGAGTCTGTCGACTCCTTGGAGTTTCCTGGAACAATAATAATAATAATAAAAATAAGTCCCTGGAATGCTACTTTCCCACGATGCATAAGCATTCCCCCAGAGAGAACAAGGACATCATCTTCGAAAATAACTTGAAGAAAAATGCCAAAATGGAGACTACCGTTGGATCACACACTACAAACAAGTTAAGCCTATCCACGCGTACAAACAAGTTAAATTTGTGCAAAAATCACATTATATTTGATAGCAAGTGACTTGCTATCAAATATATGCCCCACAAAATCTTGCATATCCATTTCACTGACATCTGTGGCCTCAACTCCAACCTCCTTAATTGTGTCCACTACCACCTTCAATCTACCAAATCACACCTACTCTTTTTTGACAGAAACTCAAATCTCACCTTCCCCCCTTGCCAGTGAGCACCCAACTTAGAATTGCCAACTTTGACCTTCTTTGGTTGAAAATATCCCTTCCCCACTCAGTCAAATTCATTTGCTGTCTCTGTCATTCCCCTAATGGCACCAACCACTTTGAGCTGTTTAATTTCCTCTTGTTAAAAATTGATTTTCTCCAGTCCCACATTCCCAACAGTGAAATTATCTTCCTGGGAGATTTTAATGTCTACAACACCAACTGGCTCTCCTCTAGTTGTATGGATCTTGCAGGCAGAGATGCTGAAACATTTCCCGTCACTAACAACCCTACACAAATTGTTCACATGCCAACCAGAATACCAGATAACCCAAACTACTCCCCAAACACCCTAGATCTTTTCCTCATCGCGGCCATAATCTAGTGCTCATCTCCTCCCCCATGCAACAATGCTTACACAGCCACTCCCATTCAAGAGTAACTTGGCATTATAACAGTGCCAAGTGGGACGGCCTCCATGACTTCTATGCCTCATTACCATGGTTGAACCATTGCTTCCATCACAACATATGCACTGAACATATCACCAAAGTAATCCTCACTGCCATGGAAACATACATTCCCACACTACTCTGGACTGCCTTTCCCCTAACTAAACCCTGGTTCTCCAAAATATGTGCCAAGTCTGTGCAAATGAAAAATCAAGCATATCATAACTGGCTCACATAAAGAATTCCATCCTCCTTTAGTGCTTATACTTAAGCCTGAAATAGATGCAAGAAAACTATCATTGCTTCCAAAAAGAATTCTAACGAGCAAAAAGCAGGAAACTTGCATCCTGTCCAAACGGCAGCTGAGCCTTTCGGTTTCTTGCCAAAGCAGTTGGTTGTAACTTTTGCCTGACACTGTTCCCACCCCTATCATACCCATATGGCTCTATTGCATCATCATCACTTACAGAAAAAGCCAATCTTCTGGCTTCACACTTTCAATGCATGCATAACTGACAATGGTAAATGCCTCCAGATGCCCAACGTACAATGCCCCCTATATCCTTTTGCCAGAAAGAGATCAAAAAAAAAAAAAAATTGTTCAAATTAGACACAAAAAAAAAGTCTCCTGGTCATGATGGCCTTCCTCCAATTGTCCTGAAGGTTTGTGCACCAGAATGTGACTTCTATCCTACTTCGCCTGTTACACTCTCTTACTCCACTGGATATCCATCCCATAGCCTGGAAATTGGCCTATATTCAATCCATTCCCAAGAAGGGCAAAAATTCACTGCCATCTAACTATTGCCCTGATGCACTCACCTCAATCCTGTCTAAAGTAATGGAGAAAACTATGAATTCTCAATTCTTACACTACCTCAAAGGCACCCAGCTAATAAATGACCACAGTTTTGGATTCTGTCGCTGCTGATCAACAGGAGATCTACTCACATATATCTGGACGCACATTATGTGTGATGGTTCCTTATCCTCTCAACATTCAACTAATGCCAGGGTTCTACAAAGTTCTGTTCTCTCACCTATTCTCTTCCTTTTATATATCAGTGACCTACTTCAGTTGACCTCCAATCTAATACACAGGCATGCAGATGACAGCACGTTGCACTCCTCCCTTTCATTTGATAAACCTTGCTCTACACAACTCGCCTCAACCTACAGAACATCAACCACCATCATCATCATCATCATCATCCAATTCCTGACATGTACCCTCAAGGGGTGTACAGGATATGATAGTACTACATGAAAAATTACATCATTATTAACTTCCTATCTACAATTTTCCTCCAAATCAGACTATTACTTGTCAAGACTCCAATATTATCAGATCTTATATTTCTATTGTCTAAGGCACATTGAACCGTATCAATCCACCTATATCTTGGTCTTCCTTGTGGTCGTTTTGCTGCCAACCTGGCAGAGAACACTTGTTTTGCTAATCTTTCTTTGCCCATTCTGTTTAAGTGACCATACCACCTGAGATTAGCTCTGCTAATGCATTCCTGGATGCCGACAATGTGAACACTTGTTTTGCTAATCTTTCTTTGCCCATTCTGTTTTAGTGACCATACCACCTGAGATTAGCTCTGCTAATGCATTCCTGGATGCCGACAATGTGAAGTTCTTTCCTAATATCCTCGTTTTTAATATGATATAGCCATTGATGCTATCTGTTTATGCCTCTAATCTTTCTCAGGACTCTCATATCTGCGGTCTCTAGTCTTTGGTCAAGTGTTTTACTTCTGACCCAGCAGTCAGATCTGTAAGTTAAAACTGGTCTTGTATACAGCTAATTTAGTGTTCAGACTAATTTCTCTCTTATTCCATATGAATTTATTCAATTCACTTCCTACCATATCAGCTTTGTTGATTCTGTTGTCTATTTCCATATTTAATTTACCATCTTCAGTAAAAATCGTGCCTAAGTAGCTGAAATGTTTTACTTGTCCCACAGGTTCCCCATTCACAACACAATTGACATTTTCAACAATTCTACCTATTTTCATTGACTTTGTCTTTTTAATGCTGACCTTCATACCATATCTATTACAAGTTATTCAATTTACTCAGGGAATCTTGCAAACTTGTAGCGGATTCGTTTAGAAGTATAACATCATCTGCATAAAGCAAAGAGCTGACATTAACATCTCCAAATTTGATATCATGTTTAATACCACTTTCCTTCATAATGTGATCCATATAGATAATGAATAACAGAGGGGGATAATGTACATCTCTGTCTCACACCAGATTTAACATTAAACCATCTTCCTGTACTTCCTTCAGTTCTAACTGCTGACTTACAACTGAAATAAAGACTAAGTATTGCTTGATATAATGCCCCATTGACACCATATAACCTTAGCGTATTGAATAGCTTTTCTTTTGGCACCTTGTCATATGCTTTTTCCAAATCGACAAAACATAAATACAGATCTCTGTTATATTCCCATGCTTTCTCGACTATTTGTCGTAAAGTGAAGATCTGATCCTGACAGCCTCTATTTGGCCTGAATCCAGCTATTTCTTCACCAAGCTTTTCTTCCATAATTCTTCTCAACCGTTTCTCAAGTATGCTTGTATAGATCTTGCCAGGAACACTCAGTAGGGAAATACCTCTGTAATTCTCACATTCAGTTTTATTTCCCTTTTTATATGTGGGTACTATTAGAGCCCTATTCCAATTATCAGGAATTCGTTCCTCTGTCCAGGCTTTCTGAACTATGCAGTGCAGCCACTGCAAGACTTTTACACCACCATACTTCAGCATTTCTGGTCGAATATCATCTACCCCTGCTGCCTTTCCACATTTCAACCCTTTGATGGCTTTTTCTACTTCTAGTATGGATATGTATCCCTGACTGTGTTGTGTGTTTTTTACCACTCTGCTATCACTGCTTGTTTCATTTAGCAATTTCTCAAAGTAATTACTCCATAGTTCAAGGATATCTTTTTCTCCTGTTTTCATGTAACCTTTATCATCTATAACTCCTTTTACAGCACTCTTTCCTCCATTTCTAAGTTTCTCCATTAACCTCCAAAATGTTTTGTCATCTTCTTGATATTTATTTTCTATATTCTTGCCAAAGTCCTCCTATGACTTTTGTTTAGCTAGTTTTACACATTGTTTAGCTTTGTTACATTTGTCTCTGTATTCTCTTAGAGCACAAGCTGACTTATTTGCCAGGAACTTTTGATATGTTTTCTTCTTTTCCTTCACTGCCTCTTTAACTTCCTATGTGCACCATGGAGTTCTGATTTTTCTATCCTTGTAGACAACCTCACCTCATGCCTCTCTGGCTGAATCAATTAGGGTTTTCTTCAAGGCTTGCCACTGAATCTCCAAGGTTCGGTTCCTGTCCTCAAACTCTTTCATTTTTTCTTCAATAATCTTTGTGCATTTTAGTCTACAGTTGACATCTGAGAGCTACTCGACTTTTATTTGCTTTAAAACTTTCTTACATGTTATTCTTTTCAATATGAAATTCAATTTTATCCTGCTCAAGACTAAATAGTGATCGCTTCTAATTTCAATTTGCTGTACACTCTGGTGTCCTGCACCAGGGAGAAAACATCACTATCAACAATAACATAGTCAATGAGACTTTTCTTATTCCTTGCCTCTTCTCTCCACGTGAATTTGTGCACATTTTTATGTTGGAACATGGTGTTAGTAATAACCAGTCCATGTCCTGAGTGGAAATCCAACAGATATTTGCCATTATTATTGGCTTTGCTCTTTTCTCCAAATTTTCCCAATATATTTTTGTATGTCTGACAATCATTTCCTACTCTGCTATTTAGATCCCCAACAAGGACCAACTTTTCCTTTTTCATTGTGTCAGTTGCTTTTTCTAAAGCATCAAAAAATTCATCCACTTCTACCTTAGTAGAACCTTCTGTGGGACCATAGGCACAAATAAGTCTCATTGTCCAATTCCCCATTATGATATTTGCCCACATCACTCTACTTGTGATTGTCTGCCATTCAAGAAGATTAGCCTTGTATTTTGCGTTGAATACTATGGCTACTCCTTCTTTTCCTTGATTGTCATTTCCTGAGTATAACATTTTGTATTTATTGTTCGGAAAGATCTCACCAGTTTTTGTGTTTTTTTGTTTCAGTCACCCCTATTATGTCGATCTGGTACTTATTTAATTCATCAGCTAGCTCCATTTCTTTGCCATTCTGGCTTTTTATGTTGATAGTACCGATCTGTAACTCTGGTGATGTTGAGTTGGGGTGTGCTTTCAGATTTGTTCCAGTAACTGACTTTTTGCTGTTCTCCCTGGTTCCCTGGCGAAAACAATGGGGGCCTTGTTTAACCGGACGATGCCCCAGCTGGCATGAAATTTTGTCATGTTGTACCATCATTTTCTATATTGGTTTAAGCCAATAATAATACAATTTGGTCGGCTAAATCCCAAATTGCCAGCCCATCCTCGTTCGTTCAGTATCCAGATAGATACCCAACAGGGTGCACCACAAGAAGGGGAGGATTGGACATTAGGTCAGAAGCCCTGGTCGGTTCTCTGCATTCCTTTAAAGGCTGTGTGGAAGGCTCCTCTCAGTTATACAGCTTTGACCCTTAAGCAACCACCACTGCCCTCAATTCTGATCTCCAAGCCATCCTCCAATGGGGATCAGATAACCTCATCAATTTTAATTCTAGTAAAAGCCTCTTCTGTCTTATTTCACATAAAAAAAGAACCATTTTCTCCCAGTATTATTTTTGATAACACTCAAATTTCCAGACAAGATGAGATTTCTCTTCTTGGAATTACCTTTACATGAAGCATCTCCTGGCATAAACACATCACAACTATTGCGTCCTCATCTTCTAAAAAACTAGGAATTCTCTTTCACTCAAGATGTTACTTCATCTCTAAGCAACTTTAACCTTATACAATTCTGCCCAGCTATTGAATACTACTGTCATATTTGGAGTGGGGCTCCTAAGAGCTCCCTCAAAATGCTTGACTCAATACATGGACAGCAATTTGATTAATTTCCAATCTCTTATCAACTAGCTCCTCCCACTTTCGTACAGACTTTTGGTTTCTTCAATATGTGTATTCTATAAATGTTTCCATGGCAAATGTTAGTCTGAAATAGCATCAATAATTCTCCCACATTGTACTAAGCTTGTTGGAACACATGCAGCTGCTGCTTAATCCTTTCGTAATACACCTGGAAACTCACAGAAGTTTCTTTTCCTCCTCCTTCCCTGCTACTGCTGTATTGTGGAACATTCTTTTCCCCTGATGTATTTCTCAAGGAATTGAATATCAAATGTAAACAATTTCTCCTTTCAGAACTCGCTACCCATATGTGATAGTAATGTACCATGTATAGTTGATCAACCAGCCTCTCATGTATGGGTTCAACATTAAAAAAAAATAAACACATGCTGAAGTGGCACTATTGTGTGTCAGATATGTGAATTTCATTATCACAATTATTATTATTATTACATGACACCTCCAAGGAGTCCAAAGACTCATCGAGGGAGATTACCTACTCTACTACTCTCCTTCTCCACCACTCAATCCACCAGCTACAGCGAACCGCAACTACACCAACATCATCTACTGCCCACTACCACTAGTATTTTCACAGACAATCACAAACATCCACCTGGAGCCTTTTGGCTGGAGATCAGATACGCTAACCACTAGGCCAACCAGACCAGCTCACAATATGTGCCCTTTTTTGCATTGAACTTATTATAAATATCTTTATAATCAATGGATATAGAGGAATGAAATTTAAAAAAAATTAAAGAAGAAATCATGAAAAAACAGGACAACAGCCAAAAAAAAAAAAAAAAGTCATAGCACTTGTAAAAAAAAAAACATTTGTTGTCACTTTTCTTTTGGTATTAGGTGCAAATATGGCTCTGTAACAAAATATATGGTACTTTCACCAATCAGCAATTTTCACCAATCCTTTGTTCATATTTAGTTAAGAAATACACTTTATACAATTTAATTTGTTATACACAAATTAAATTGCATTTAATTTGCCAAGAGAAGCTGAAAAAATACATTGGGTTTGCATTGATAATTGTGATTTATCCAGTATCTTGAAAAAATTACCCATTTTTTCATGATGTTGGATAAATGACAAATTATCCAGTATCATGAAATAATCCATGAATTTATCCAGTATCATAATAATAAGTATCATAACTACTTATTATTATTATTATTCATAGTGCAGACTTTGCACTATGAATTCATCAGTGTGCAATGTTTGTCTAAAAGTTTAAAGTTTTGTGTAATACACTGCTGTTTTTGCTTGTAGATGTCCTGTTTAGAATTTTAAATTCTGTTTTTATTTGTTTCTTTATTTTATCATTTTTTTGTTTATTTATTATATAAATCCATACACAAAAAGTCATAGAAGGTTTTTTCACTTACAAAATAAATTCACTTGATAAAAAATTATATTGTTTTAATCCATTACTCAAGCATAAACAAACAAAAAGTTTGTGCATGAAGTATGTTCATGACTAAGTTACTTGTATATGGAGGCGGAATGAGTTCACATTATATTTTTCTAATATCTATGTCATAATGCACAGCACACTTCCTTTCAGATGTATATTGTGTTCACCATGGGAAGTGACTTTGAATAGTGACTTCCTACACTCAAAGTCATAATATGTATAGTGATTCTTCCTGTGCTGTTATACAGCAAGATGCTTGAAATTTGGAAAATGGCACTGTGGAGGCAACACAAGAAGGATGTTGCTAATAATCATTTGCACAAAGAATACAAAGAACAAGCCAGGAAGGTACTCTGTTAGTTGTTGTTGTTGTTGTTTTGTCCTTTGAAGAGTCTTAGGTGTTTCCGTGTGCTCCTTGTACTGCTTTGGCTATGTCGATGATTTTGTTTGTATAGAGCTGTTCTTCAGGATTAGGATCTATTTCTTGCAAGGCTGCTGTAATTGCTGGACAGGTAAAGATGCGAGTGGGTGTCAGTTCAGTATTGGGGCAGTTGTTGCAGTTTCTATATGTTCTCATATCATCTGTATTGATCTTCATTCCTCTATAATGTCCTGTTCATAGTCTTCCTATTGTGGTGGAGATCTTTCTGTCAGCACTGATTTCGGGAATTTGATGTTGTATCACTGATTTCAGTGGAATTAGTTTAGCTTTTACTAGTGCATTGGCATCAGCAAGAGTTATCATGTGAGTTTCTTGGTTGAGTTCTCTGGCCTCTTTTGCTAATTTATCAGCTGCTTCATTGTAATCAATGCCTACATGAGCAGGAATCCATTGTAAAATGCAACTTTTTCTTAAACACTTTAGTTGATTGAAGAGTTTATGGATGTCTTGTGTGAGCTTGGTATTGCCATTTTTGATTGCCTCCATAGCTAATCTTGAGTCACTGTAAATTATAATTCCTTCAGATTGTTGAGATGATGATAGTGTTAAGTAGGCTTCTAGTGCTTTATTTATTGCATAGAGTTTGCTGGTAAAATTGGAAGCGATTCTCCCAATCTAACTTTTATTGAAAATTTTTCACCTTTCGGGATTAGAAGGAGAACACCAGCACCTCCATTAATCATATTGGTGTCTGACAATCCATCAATATAACAAATAACCAGTTTGGAGGATGAAAGAAGGTTGATTGTATTTAGGCCTTTTTCTTGGAGCATTCTTTTTGGTTCTTTTTTTGTACAGAGTTTGGTAAGGTTTAGATTTATGGAGGTATTTGAAGGTAAAGGACTGGAAAATAGAGGTTCTTTTTTATGTGGGCATTTAGCTGATCAAGACTTATTTCTTTCCTGATAGTGTCATCATATTGTAAAGTTGATGATCTGTGAAGGTCTGCATTTTTGGTTCCAATGTTCATAAGTTTTTAGGGAGATGTGATCGCTTTGGTAGCTTCCGATATTATTTTTGAATTTTATGGTGGCAAATTTTCGTCTGTCCTCCAGCAGGTCAAGCCCACATTCCTGTTGGGCTCTGATGTTGTTAGTGGATGAGACTGCACCAGTGATAATCTTGGATGCTTTTGCTTGTATTTTGTCTAATTTTTTTCTTTACCGATGAGGCTGAAGGTGACCAGATAGGTACTGCATATTCCATTATTGGCCTTATTAGTGTAGTGTAAGTAGTTTTGAGGCTTTGCACCCCAATTTGTTCCACAAAGCCTTTTCAGTATATTTAATTTTTTTAGAGCTCTTTTGGAAATGTTAGAGATGTGTTGTGCAAAACGTAATTCCTGATCAAGCGTAATACCAAGGTATTTTGGATTTGTGAGTTTTTCAATTAGCTTGTTGTTGATCATTACTTTGGGATTGTAGGAATGTCTATTTTTCCTATCTGTACTAAAGGTGCTTAGTTTTGTTTGTCTGGGTTGATTTTGAGTTTAAGTTCATCGGACCATTTTTCTAATCCTCATGGATTTGTTTAGAATCTCCTCTGATTCTTTGATTTTAGCACATGTGCCAGATGGCTATATCATCTGCATAGCAAGTTACTTTTGTGTCTTCTGTGAGGTAGGGATGAATGTTATTCACATATAGAAAGAATAGTGAGGGACTGAGTACTGAGCCCTGGGGAACACCAGCCCAGGTTCTCTGCTCTTTTGATATTGCTGCATTGATTCTGACTTTGATCTTTCTTCCTCTAATGAAATCAGCAATCCAGATTAAAGCATTTCCTCTAATTCCAATATCATGTACTGTTTGTATTAATTTTTTGATCCAAACACGATCGAAAGCAGCAGTCATATTAAGGAATATGGCAGTTGTCTTTTTTGTTGGTTTTTCCTGAAATGAGTCTATTATTGTTTGTCAGAAGTGGAATAATTGATCTGTTGTCGAATGATGGGTCGTATAGGCAGTTTGGTAGTGGTTGATTTTCTTATTTTTTGTTAGCCAGTGCATAAGCCTGGAGTGTATGATTCTTTCAGTAATTTTACAAAGTATGCTAGTTAATGCGATAGGTTTATAACTTTGACATTCTGCAGCATTTCTTCCAGGTTTCAGGATGGGTACAATAACTGATTTTTTCCATTCTTTTGGAAGTTTGCCTGTTTGCCAAGAATGCCCAAAAGTTGTTCTTTGGCATTTTTGACAAGATGTTTGACCATATGACCAAAGATAAGATCATTACCAGGAGATTTATTAGGTGCAGTTTTCTCGATTGATGAATTTAGTTCACTTAGTGTAAATTCTTCGGAGAAGATGTCATTAGTTTAGTATGTTCTTGCTTGTTTTAGTATTTTACTTGTGAGTTTATTGAGGGTCTTGTCCTCTCTGTTATACTGATGTTTGGAGTTGTTTGAATAAGTTTTTGCCAGTGTGTTTGCAATTTCTTGATCTGTAATAGCTTATTTCCCAGCATTTATGATGAAGTTTGTTTTCTGTTGATTCTCTTTTTTGATATTGTTGTCCAGGATTCTAATAATATTCCAGTGTTGGCTGTCTTTTCTTGGATCCAGCTTACTGCAAAGCTCCACCCATTTCTCTTGTTTGCACTTCCAAATTTCCTGCTCTATTTTGTGTGTTATGTTCATTAATTTCTTTTGGTATTCATCAGTTTTATTAATTCTGAATTGTTCGTTGATATTGTCTCTTTCTGTAATTATTGAATCAATATTGTGATCTTACCAGTATGGTATCCAGGTATTTTTCCGCTTGCCTCTTGGTATTGTTGCTTTTGCAGCTTTACTAACGTGTGAAGTAAGGATTTGTAATTTTCTGTCAAGGTTTCCAGAGACAGGTTCATCTTGACAGAGACTCTCCAAGGTTTGCTTGGAGAGCTTTCTCTAAAGCATTAAAATATTCCTCAACTTCTACCTTAGTAAAACCTTCTGTGGGACCATAGGCACAAATAAGTCTCATTGTCTCGCTCCCCATTCTGATATATTGTCTCACATCGCTCTACTTGAGACTGCCTGCCATTCAAGAACGTTAGCCTCATATTTAGTGTTGAATACAATGGCTACTCTTTCTTTTCCTTGATTGTCATTGCCTGAATATAACATTTTGTATTTATTGCTCAGAAAGATCTCACCAGTTTTTGTCTTTTTTGTTTCTGTCACCCCTGTTATGTCGATCTGGTACTTATCTAATTCCTCAGCTAGCTCCATTTCTATGCCATTTAGGCTTCTTATGTTAATAGTACCGATCTTTAACTCTGGTGATGTTGAATTGGGGTGTTTTTTTTTTCATATTTGTTCCAGTAGCTGACTTTTCGCTGTTCCCCCTGGTTCCCTGGCGAAAACAACGGGGGGGCCTTGTTTAACCGGACGACGCCCCAGCCGGCATGAAATGTTGTCATGTTGTACCATCATTTTATAATTTGGTTTAAGCCAATAAGAAATACAATTTGTTTGGCTAAATCCCAAATTGCCAGCCCATCCTTGTTCGTTCAGTATCCAGGTGGTTCGTTCATTATCCAGATAATGTCCAATCCTCACCTTCTCATGGTGCACCCAACAGGGTGCACCACGAGAAGGTGAGGATTGGACATTAGGTCAGATGCCCTGGTCTGTTCTCTGCATTCCTTTAAAGTTGATGTGGAGGTCTCCTTTCAGTTATACAGCTTTGACCGTTAAGCAATGACATTGGACAAGATAAAATTTATTCCAATTGCAGCCACCCATACCTCACGCGTGAGATATGGGTGGCTGCAATTGGAATATATTTAATAGACACAACACTATATGTTGTGTTTCTTATGAATGGTGCCAACATGAATGGATGAGGTCGTATCATTGAGTGAATGCTTGGCAATCTTGAACTCTCCCTTCTTAATAATTAAATCTGCCTATCTACTTGTATTCTGCAGTAGATCTTACAGTCTGTACCCCAGCCATTTATCCACTTCTTGTGTGGGATGTCAAAGAGAACATCTATGGAAATTGTCATTTTCCTTTATTTGCACTGTCTTAATTAGAAGTGCATTCCTGACCCATTTTCCACATGGCCATGGTGACTGGAGTCAGGGCTGGCAGAAGCGTGCATGGGGGAATGGTTCATAAGTTAAATTTTAAGAAATAAAATTTTTATCATAAAAATAAAAAATTCTTAGACTGATCAATATTAAAATAAATAAGGCCAGATACACCGAATAAAAATTTAAAAAAAATGTATATTGCCGCCTCCTTGATCAGCCGGCTGTTTACAATTTACAGCTAGAGCAGGTTAAATGCTTTCCTGCAGAATGTTGTGTCTACTGCAATCTATCTAAAGTGAAACGATGAACGGTTTTCATTCGCAGAAACAAATTTTCGTACAAAACATTTGTTGCTAGTTAACCAGTCATATGGTACGCATCTCAGTAGGCTACTGACAGTAGCGCAGTGCCAACTATTATTTCGTCTCTGTGTCGTGTTGTGTAATAATTTCTTGTGTTTATAAAATAGAAATGGAATCAGAAATTTAAAAAAAAGTTATTCGGTGCACAAAATCGTAAGCGTCATGCTGCGAAAGAAGCAGATATTAAGAAACAAACCGGGGCTCTTAACGTATTTGTTAAAATATTAAAATATTCTGATGCAGATTGTAACCAACTCGATACATCAGAAATCAGAATTGAAGAACCGTGCACATCATCCAGTTTGAATGAAAGTACTATTGCAACTATTGAACAAGATAATTGAACATGATTTAAGTGAAAAATAATTAGGATTTAGTCAACTACAACAAGATTTAGTTGTAGTTCACCACGAAACACACATTGCTAGTCTGTAAATTTAGAAGATCCAGGTGAATGGGAAAATATTGATGAAAAATTACGAGCTGTTTTAATTGAAATGGGGCCTGTTCAAAAGAAAAATATAATATATCCCAGAGATACATATAGTCGTAAATTTGATGACACGTTATTATAATAGAAAAATGGAAAACGGGAGCTCGTGCCAAGAACATGGCTCATTTATTCTGAAACTTTAATTCTGTTTTTTGCTTTTGTTGCAAACTTGTCACACCTACTAAATCAACTGAATCACCTACTGAGTCTTGTAGAAGGTTATAACGATTGGAGAAATGTAAGTACAACTTTACATAGACATGAGACTACTTTAACTCGCATGAAAAATTTCTTTAAATGAAAGCAACTTGATAAAAATTAAAAAAAACAAAACTACTATTGATTTCCAGACTCAAAGCATGTATGAAATGGAAAAGAAACATTGGATGAGTGTTTTAGAACACTTGATTGAAATTATAAAATTCCTTGGTAGTCGAAATTTAGCTTTTCGCGGATCATCTGATAAATTATATGAAAGGAGTAACGGCAATTTTTTAAAAATAGTCGAACCTCTTGCTATGTTTGATCCCGTTATGGAAACTCATGTTGAAAGGGCCCTACAACGAATACAATAGGGTACACTATTTGAGTAAAGACAGTCAAAATGAAATATTGGAAACTTTAAGTAATGCAATCAGGGATACAATTTTATTATAAATTCGAAAATCTAAATATTATTCCATAATTTTAGACTGCACACCTGATGCAAGTAAAACAGAACAAATGACCATTATTATTTGCTTTGTTTCCTATGACAATGGAATTGTCAAGATCAGGGAAAATGTTTTAGGTTTTGCAGATATATCAGATTCAACCGACGTGGTTTATGTGCAACAATAATGGAACAACTGGAAAAATGGAACATTCCCATTGAAGACATGCGAGATGAAGGGTATGACAATGGGGCAAATATGAAAGGGAAAAAATATGGGCTCCAAAATTTGCTTTTGACAAAACTCAAGCTCTTTATGTGCCATGTGCTGCTCATAATCTAAATTTAATCATTAACGATGCAGCCAAAGTGAATGCAGATACAATTAGTTTCTTTGCAATTATTGAAGAAATATAAAATTTCTTTTCATTCTCTTACAAATGTTGGGCAATCCTTTTAAAGTTCATAAAAAAAACTAATTGAAACAGCCATCAGAAATGCGATGGGAAAGTAAAATTAATGCAATCCACAATCTATCAGTTAGGAGAAATTTGTGATGCACTTTTTGAAATTTTAAATAATGAAAATTTTAATAAAGAAACTCAGCATGAAGCACAAACATCATGTGCTAAAATAAAGGACTACAAATTTATTTGCTCTCATATGGCATAATTATTTACTTAACAATAAACCCTGTGAGTAAAATGCTTCAAGACAAAAATATGAACATTACACTTGTTTTAGAATCTATCGAAAACTTAAAAATATTTTTACAAGAGTATCGATCAGATACAAATTTTAAAGAAGTTCTAAAAACGACAAAAGAACTGAGTGAAGTGGTGGATGGAGAACAAGAATTTAAAACTGGTACGGAAGTTCGACGACGAAAGAAGACACGACAATTTGACTACGAGCGTCATGACGAAATGCCACAATCGCCAGAAGATAAATTTAGAGTGAATGTGTTTTATACACTTCTAGACGTTGCAATGTGTTCATTAATAGAACATTTTGAACAACTAAAAACATATGATAATTTCAATTTCTTGTATAGATTACTACAAATTAATAAGGAAGGTTTATGAAAACATTGTGACGATTTAAAGATTCTCTTGAAGGACTGCAACATAAAGACGTAAATGCAATAGAACTATATGATGAGTTATGTGCTTTCTGGGATATTTTTCGGAAGGATAATTTAAATATTCAAAAGCCCTTTTGATATTCTTAATTTTATTGTGTCCAATAATTTATCTTTCCCTAACTTTTCAATTGCTTTAAGACTACTATTAACCTTACCTGTTAGTGTAGCAAGCAGTGAACGTTCCTTTTCCAAATTGAAATTGATTAACACGTTGACTACCATATGAATCAAATATGATTCATACTACATTTTTTCAATGCGTTGCGTGAATCATATTTGATTTGCATAAAGATTTTTCTTTCACACCGCGTAGTTCACCCGTGATTCATATCTAAATGAAATGCTTATGGGTAATGGAAAAATGGGGCCTGGTAAACAGGTTTATATAGTTAGCGCAGTAGAATTTCAACTACATGTACAACAGGTGGCCTATTATAGGAGTTTTATTTATACCTGAATTAGGCCAATTTCTAATGTTGAATAAAACAATGACAATGGTGCTAAATATTTATTTATAATATATGTCATTGGTAATATTAGTAAAATTGTCTTACTGAGTTTTTGAAGAGTGTATCTGTTAGTTTCTTGCACCATTAGGTCCAGCAGTCCTTCATCAACAAACATAAAAAAGAAGTCTACAGGCTGTTTATCGTGCATTTCTTCAATAACATTTTGTTTTATTCCAAAATTATTATCCACAAACTGAAAATGTTTTAGATTATCACCTGTACTTTTATTCTCTTTCTAGCAATGAGAGAATCAGAATCTGAAGACACAGAACTAAGATTACTTCCGTTGTAACTTTCTGACAAATATTCACATGGTTCGTCATCAGATAGAACTTCATTTAAATGACGTTGCTCTTTTTCGTAGTCTCTCATATTAGGACAATTTATAACAGTATTTATCACTATAACAAATTTATTCCATTGGACAAAACACTGAACACATATAACTGTTCATACATGTCATAGATATGCAAGTTTGACCTTGTGTGAAGTGCAAATCACGTGTGCACTGCTCGGCCCAGTCAGTAAAAAAATTCCTCTCAGGCCGCACGGTGCACACATGATTCGCACTAGCTCCATGAAATAGATAAAAAATCATAAAATATGGTTATTTTATGTTACCTTCAGCAAATTGTAAAACAAAAGGAAGTTGGCCCGGGGATCACAAAATTTTTTAAAATTACGGCGGTCAATGTGTTAAAACCTACTTAAGAACAAGTATGTCACAAAAAAGGCTTGTTAGTTTGGCGTTAATAGCTACTGAAAATGATATATGTGCGGAATTAAACGTTAAGACCATTATTTCTAATTTTGTGAATATGAAATCAAAAACCTTGAAATTTTATTAAAAAAAAATTTCAAGTATATTTATGTAATTTAATTTATTTTCTGTTATTCTGAAAAGATGTCATTTTTTGAATACTTATATTAAATGTTCTAATTATTTCTGAATTCTTTTCTTATTTTCTCATCTGTTTTGAGTTTCTTTTATTTTTCTAAAAGATAGTTCCACTTATAAAAATTATTAAAAATTTTTTACAAGTTACTAAGAATTTAGTAACTTGTAAAATGCAAGAATTTTTTTAAACTTTAATTCAAATAAATTTTAACTTTAATTAAAATTAATTTTAATTTTGTTAGCAATTCGGGTCGGTGAGAAGGCTATAATCCCTGTATCATCATTGTATTCAACGATTAAAGCGAAGTGGCTTTATCAAAATTTGCTTTAACTTTTGAGAAATTTTTGAATATTCTGGTTTTTAATGATTATCCTGCTTAGCCAACATCCCCGGTTCATTACATTTAGCGAACCAACGTCAAAATTTATTTAAGAAATTTCAAATAATTAAAATTTTTATTATTGTAAAGGAATCGCACTCTCCCGGATTGTTACAGGGGCGCTTAGAATTTGCATGCGGGTGCCAAAGACGCTAGCGCCAGCTCTGACTGGAGTACTGTTTTCATCTTACAAAATTTAATGTTGAAGCATTCAGTCAAAACACCTACATTGAAGCTGTGAAGTATGACAGATTATATTGCCCATGCAGTAACATTTGCTTTTCCATAAACATTATCTCGATTTCTTCTGTAATTAAAGTGTTGGTTGAATGCAGAGTGCTAGGTGGATACACGACAACTGTGCGATGAACAACCAGACGACGGCCAAGTGGGCAACAGAATAAAAGATCAAACATGCAATTCTATTCTGTTGATCTATTACCAGATAAATTTAAATAATATTTTTAATAGTTTTAACCTGAAAAGTACAGGTCTTCATAGGAGGAGCCGAGCGAAGTTACTTTCTATACATAAATGTTCAAACTTATGATGGGAATGATGGAGTAAGTGCATTTCAGATCATAGAAGAATAACACAAATGGGTGACTAAGGAAACATAGTATTATTATTATTATTACGTGACACCTACAAGGAGTCCAAAGACTCATTGAGGGAGGGCGCTTACTCTACAACTCTCGGTCTCCACCATTCAGTCCATCAACTACAGCGAACTGCATCATCTGCACTGATACCATCTACTGCCTACCATCATCACCACTAGTATTTTAACAGACAATGACAAACATCCATGCCCATGGCAAGATTCGAACCCTCAGCCTTTTGTCTGGAGAGTAAATATGCTAACCACTTGGCCAACCAGGCCGGCATATTACTGTTAAAAAAATAAATAATGAATGATATGTGATTAGAATAAACTTCCGTAACTTCAATAGTAAGAGTTAGTTATTCTGATTCAGGTTTGGATGGTGGAAACAGAGTAGTAAGTGCCTTTCAGACCATAGGTTATTGTGGTTGTTTTCAATTCCATGTTGCGCAAGACTAGAATTTTAAGATTTCTGTTAACAATGTAAGATTGGCATTCTCATTCATTCTTTTCTCCACTGAATGCCCAGTTTTTCCAAAGTAAGAAAGAATAGCCACATGGAACTTAGTATATGCTAGGAAGAATGAGAGGGAATTGTTTTCTTTAGAAGATGAGAGCCATGATGATAGTTTGTTGCTGGGAATGAATATAGCCACCAGATTATACTTTTTAAGGATTGTAGAGATTGGTTCTGAGATGCCAGAAATGTGTGGGATAGGAACTCTTTGTAAAGTTTTATTGTTGTTTGAGCATGGATTAAGTATTGATTCCTATAAATGCAAGTTCAAACAACATTGGAACAGTACAAAGGGTTCATATCTCATACATTTCTGGCATCTCGGAACCAATCTCTAGAATCCATAAAAAGATAACCTAGTGGTTACAAACTGTCATTATGGTTTCCACGTTCTAAAGAACAACAATCCCCTCTTGCTCTTGCTTCAAACAACATTGGAACAGTACAAAGAGTTCATATCTCATACATTTCTGGCATTTCGGAACCAATCTCTAGGATCCATAAAAAGATAACCTAGCGGTTACAAACTGTCATTATGGTTTCCATGTTCTAAAGAACAACAATCCCTTCTTGCTCTTGCTTATGTCTACCAAATTTTGTGTGACTGTCTCCTTTCTTGAATCAGTAAAACTGGATGTTTAGTGGAGAAAATAATGCAAGAACACCAATCATAAATCATTATTAGGAAATATGAAAAATCTGGTTTTGCACTATCCCACTCAACAGGAGGGAATGCGTGAAATGGACCAATCTCCCCATCAACCCAAGACTAATGCAGTCAGTATTATTTACATATGAGTCTCAATTTGCTCTACAAAGCTATACCAGGTGTACTTTGATCTGGAGATAACCAGGGATATGCTATCATCCCTCTAGTAACCATGAAAGGACATTTACAGTGGAGATAGTGTGATGGTTGGGGGACATAGCTTGTTGGGCAGATGCTCCGACCTGTATGTGTTTCTTAGTCGAACTGTGAATGTTGCAACTTGTAGAGATGAGGTTTTGTACTCCCTGTGTTTGCCAGTTTTGTAGGTGTGATAGGGAAAACTTATCCTACAAGTCAATAATGCTCGTCCCCATTGAGCAAAGCTTGTGGACCAGCCTACCAGGTCTCCTGATGTTATTCGTATTGAGCATGACTAGGAGGCTCTAGGTGGCGAACATTTTTATGTGCACGTGCCAAAAATTTACAAATAATATTTATCAAGTTGCTGACATGCCAGGCAGTTTTAATGGGAAAAATTAATAGAAAATTAATTGTAGAATTTTAGTGACACAAGTTTAAAAATTAACATAGAATTTCATAAAAATGAACTCATAATTTGACATACACATTGTTGTATACAAATCAATATCAATCTTTTATTAATTTATCAATATCAACCTATCTATTTATTAATGAGATTTTTGCTGTTGTACATTAGATGCCAAATGGTTTATATAAGGTTCATATTTTGTCTCTTTCAGTAATACACACATGGTGAACTAGATTCATCAGTAAATCTATTTCTTAAACTGTCTTATAAAATTCACTTTGGAAAATAATGACTCACAAGCATATATAGAGGAGAAAATCGATTATATAGCTGTTGCTAGTTTTTTAAATAACTAAAGGTTTCAGGAATGCATTCCAAGTTCTCATTATTTCCTCTTCTGCATTCTTTTTAATTGTGTCCAATAATTGATAATTTTCAAGTTATTTCCAAGTCATTTCTCAAATTGACAAACTTTTGTTTCATATAGAACTGGATTGAAAATCGATTAATTGCATTTCTATTATCTTCCAAATTCAGCCACTCGAAAATCTCCAAATTGAGTTTATCTGCTGATGTGTCTGGATGCATAATAAATTTTGATGTCTCTGCAAATTGCCTGAACTGCATAAATCTTGAAGAAAATTGGTTGATTATCGACTGAATAACTGTAGGAAATTTTTTTGTCAATTTAGCTTGATCTGTTTTTTCATGAGATTCTAGATCTGCAAAGAATTGTTTTGTATTTGGAAAATATTTGAAGGTATTGAAAATAATGTCACAATTGAAAATTTGTAATTTAGCTTCAAATGCTGTGATTAAATCAAACATGGCAATAACTGTCCTTGCAGTTTGACATTTAATTCATTTAAATGTAAACACAAATCAGTAAAAAACATTAATTTTGAAAGTCATTCAGTGTTTATTAAGTGATTGTATTTTTTATTGATTTTCTTGTTATGTAAAAAAAAGTCTGTCTTCATCTAAACACTCGACAGATCTGTGAAGAACTTTCCCACGACTTAACCATCGGACGTTGTTGTACATAAGTAAACCATTGTACAATGAATTTTCCTCACTTAATAATTCTATAAATTTTTGTTTATTATTATTATTATTATGTGACACCTCCAGGGAGACCAAAGACCATTGAGAGAGGGCACCTACTCTAGCTCCACCACTCAATCCATTAACTACAGCTAACCACACCTACACCAATGCCATCTATTGCCATCACAAACATCCACGCCCTAGGCAGGATTTGAATCCACAGCCTTTTGGCTGGAGAGCAGATACACTAATCACTCGGCCAACCAGGCCGGCATTTATTTAAAAACTTGTGCCAATATAAATTCAGTGGTTCTCAATTCTTTTTCTATAAGACGAGGGCCTGATCCCAACAAACTTACTCATAAATACCTTTCCCATTTTTTTAAAGTTCATACATTAAACTAACATAAGTATTAATAATTAATTATGGCATAATCATAAAGAGTATTAGTACACTTATGTATATGGTGTGGCATGTTGAGAAATATAAAAGTACATTTAAATTAGTTATCAATCACTGGACTAATGAAATCTTGTAGCATATTGTAGTTTCCTCAGGCCAACATCGTTAAATTAATTTGTGCTAATATTCATTGCCATATCCCATTCTGATCACCAAATATTCATCATAATTGTGAGTATTCCAGGAGGCTTGGAAACCTTCGGACGCCTTCTTTGAGACATTAGCTTTGTGTTGCCTGTGATTCATCTCTGGGGCTTCTTTTGTCTGAAGCACCAACAATGTACCACAAGGCAACACTACTGAAAGAAGTACACACATTAACATTATAGACTCCCAGCTAAACTGTACCATGTGCACAATTAGTGGGACAGTGAGAAGTACCCTTCTCTCCTGGCTACCTGTTCTATCTAACATTGCTCCACCACACATACAGAGAAGACAAGCCTCGATTAAGGAATTTAATAAAGCAGCGAGCAACCCACTCTTGCCCCTACATCAGACTCTCATAAACCCACCTAGTCTACGTCTCAAATCTAGAAAGCCTCTCTGGTCCATGGACAAACTCTCTTCAGATGTGCTGCCATCAATATCTGACATATGGAGAGAACACTAGTCCAACAATCTACCAACAAACGGCTTCCTGGTAGAAGATCCTTGTGCTCTGCAGCCTGGTTTTGATCTTCCTAGGAAGATTTGGTCATCAATAAACAGGATCAGAACTAGTCAGGGCAGATGTGGCTACCTTCTACATAAATGTGGGCTGTCAGATTACGTTTATTGTGATTGTTCTCCCGTGGCTCAGACGATTACTCATATTGTGTACGACTGCCCAAGGTGCCAATTTCACAGTGGTGGCCTACAGGACATCCACAAAGTGAGGGATGAGGCCTTTCCAGGATGAGGGATGACTTTCCAGCCTGGACCTTGACCTGTAGTTGGTGTGGCGGTGGTTATGGAGGAAACAGAAGATCACGGTCCCGTCTCACCACGAAAACGTTATTCTTGTAGTCACTCTCATAGTCCTCATCATAGTATCAACAGAACTCCTCCTCATGTTAGAAGATGATGATGTAATGTGAAATGAGCCCCTCTAATGGATCAAATTTTCTCACACAAGACACAACTGCTCTCTAATTAAACCTAGGATACAGCTCCATTTATGTTGTGAAGTGTTGTGAGAACATGCACCCTTGTCATACTTGTTACAGTAGGACGATAATTGTCCCTGGCTTGATTATGACAAGTTACTTTTGCTTTATTAAAAAAAAAAAAAAAAAGGAAAGACTTAGAAAGCTGGTTGTGCCTTTTATGTAATGAACTTTTATATGTTAAGATTTTCATTTGTTGCTGGAAATTGTGATTGTACGTCTCACTTACCAGTTTCATGTAGCCATAAGCATAAATAAATAAATAAATCACCAAAAATTTATATTATTCAGTGTAAAATTGATTATTGTATTATTAAATTGATTTTAATTATGTTGATTTGGAAAAAAAAAAAAAAAACAGTAGTGAGAAAAATATTTATGCATTGTATCTCACCATAGAAGTCAGCTGAGCAGGGAAAGCAGCAGAAGGATGTCAACTTATCGGCGAAACTGTATTTACTCGAATATAACTTGCACCCCTGATTTTACTTTACGAAGAAAGACATTAAAAAGTTTTACATATACCTCGCACACAAAAAATGTTTAAACACGTTCATGTTGAGGTGATAGTAACTTGCTCCCTGCGGTTAACAACATGCCCTCCCCAACAGCCATTATACTGCAGATGCAAGAAAAACAAGTTCTGTTGTATCCCTGAATAAGCTACAGAGGCTTTTTCAGCCTGTGTAATATATTTCTCAACAAATAGTACAATTAGAGATAGCTGGAATAAAAACAGTGCTAACTAATGAATCACATGTCCCCTCTCAGAAACTGTGCTGTATAGACTCAAACAAAACCATATGTTGCACTGGAAACACAGTATCTAGCTAAAAACTATTGTCCAATTTTTCAGTTACATGAAATAAGTGTTTGTTTTATTGCATTTGAAATTCTCAATGTCATTCTGACAGATCACAAAGGCTAACTTCAAATAAAATTCTACCATGAATTTAAACATGTCAAAGAATGCGTGTTTGAGTTCGCCTGCCAGCTCAAATGCAAACAAGCAGCAATAATGTACTAGTTGAGCCCGCAGGTAATGAGAAGTTCTGTCAGAATGATAAATGCCACCATGTAGTGAATGTGTTAAAACTCAGAAATTAGTGAATGTTGTTATGACAGTTTCAGATGTTATGGAATTCCGTTGAAGAGAATTAGCATTTCAACTGCACAATTGTCGGTTGCCTTTGTCTTTAGGTCTTGTGATCTTTTGTTAATACTGCACCAATCATATGCATGTCTTCATAGCTGCTCTATCTTTACTGGCCTACTATTGCTGCCTGTTTCGTGCTATGATTTCACTTCTCATTAGTTATTCGTGAAGGATTATTCATTATGTATCCTAAGTCTTGTAAATTACTGATAATTTTTGCTTGAAATAATGGGAAACAAGATGACACTGTTTGGGTTTCTGAAAATTCCTGCATGTATCTCGCATCACACATTTTTAGCTTTAATTATGGGGAAAAAAAAGTGAGAATTATATTCGAATAAACATGGTATGATTACCTACACACACTAGATATTCGTATATGCAAAGTATGTAATTTAATAAATAAAAATGTATGCATCTCTAGATTCTAAACACTAGTTCCAACACTAATTAATATTTTGAATTTAAAAATGCAGCACTTTAACGCAGCAATTATAAGTTATTGCAAAAGTTAAACTTTGTTTCTTTTACTACAACTGAGTTTTTGAATGTTTTAGTTATGCTAGTGAGACTTTTGTTGCTGTTTTATGTCTGTTAGCTTATTAATTCTGGGATGAATTGAAGTGATAGCCAAACGAAGACAGTCAGAAAGTTGCAGGCAGTTCCTCTGTTTCGTTATAAGCACAGTCATGACAGAAAATGCAGTTTCACAAAGATATGGGAAAAAAGAGAATTTTTATTATTATTATTATTATTATTCAGGCCTCCAAGGAGTCAAAAGACTCATCGAGGGAGGTCCTTCCTAAGACATAAAGTCTGTCAAGACTCATCGAGGGGAGATCCCCCCCCCCCCTGAGAAACACAAAGTTTATCATACCACTCTTTAAAGTCACTGACCGTTCTCGCTCCCACCACTCCATCAGGCAATGCATTCCACGGCTCAACCACCCTCCACACAAAGAAACCACTCCTTACCCTCTTGCTCACAGTTTCCTTTCGTAACTTCCAGGGATGGCCTCTTGTCATCACTCCTTCCCGCTGATCAACCAAGCGAAAGAACTCCCCAGTGTCAACCCTGTAACCACCTCTCAACAGTTTAAAAGTCTCAATCATATCACCTCTCCTTCTTCTATCCGCCAAACTCTGCAGTCCACATTCTCTCAGCCGATCCTCATAACTATCCTTGTACAGTCCTGAAACCATCTTTGTCATCCGTCTTTGTATCCTTTCCACAGTTAATTTATCCCCTTCAAATCCTGGGGACCAAATCTGAGAACAATAGTCCAAGTGTGGTCTGATCAGAGACTTATACAACGGAATGATAACCCTCTTATCTCTGCAGGTCAGTGTCCTTCTCATAATAGCAACAATCCTCTGTGTTACCTTCACTACCATTGCAATATGTCCCCTAAACTTCAGGTTTCTATCAATCATCAACCCCAGATCTCTTGTCTCCCCTACTTCCTTCAGTATAACTCCTCCCATAGAGTATGCAGCATCCCATCGATGTTTCCCAAACCTCAAGACCTTACATTTTGCTGCATTAAACTGATATCCCCATTCATTTGCCCATCTATCTAGCTTATTTAAATCCTCTTGCAGGGCTACCACATCTGCGCTATTACTAATAATCCTTCCCAGCTTCGCATCATCCGCAAACAACTGAATATCCCCCTGCAATCCACTGGCTATGTCATTGATATAAAGGTTAAACAATATAGGTCCTAGTACTGAGCCCTGTGGGACCCCACTTGTAACCCTCTGCCTCCTGGAAACTGCTCCACCATACACAACTCTCTGATACCTATCAGACAGCCAATCCTGAATCCAGTTGACCAATCTGACATCCAGACCCATGTGCTGCAACTTAAATATCAGCTTATCATGTGGCACCCTGTCAAATGCCTTCGCCAAGTCTAAGAAAATTGCAGTATATGCCTTTCCCTCATCTAATGCTCTTGTAACTTTATTATAAAAGGCTAGCATATTGCTAAAACAAGAGTGTCCTTTCACAAATCCATGTTGATTCTCACAGATAACATTACCCTCATCTGCCCAATGCTGTACACGGTCCCTCACTACTTTCTCCAAGATCTTAACAACTACTGATGACACACAGACTGGACTATAATTAGACACTTCCAGTCTGTTACCACCCTTATGCAATGGCACTATCTTACCTTCCTGCCATTCCCTGGGCACCTTTGCCGAAGCCAGACTTTCATTGTAAAGCCACGTTAAAGGTATTGTCAATTCGCTAGCACATTCTCTCAAAACTCGTGGTGAAATACCATCCAGTCCCACAGCTTTACTGACATCCAGAGTACTCAGTATCTGAAACACACTCTCCTCCTGTACTTCCAGACCTCGTACCAGTCCTATCCCTCTAGCATTAAAACTGACTCCTCTAGGATGAAATACTCCAATAAAGTGTTCATTGAACAATTCCACTATGTCCTCTGCATCAGTCACTCTATTCCCATTTTTATCCCACAATATCATTCTTCCACAGTCATTTCTCCTCCTACTGGCCACATAGCTAAAAAATTCCCTAGGATTTTCTTTGGATCTTAGGGCCAATCTCCTCTCATATTCCAGTTTCGCTTTCCTTACCACACGAGTCACTCTTCTGGCCTGTGTCTTATATTCTTCACCCATCCTCTCTTCACCTGTCTCCTTATATCTCTTCCATAGCCTCTTTTTCGCATGCAGTTCCTGTTTAATGTTGTTTGTCATCCACTTTACTCCAAATTGCGCCCTCTTCTTCACTCGTGGTATACAACTTACCATTGCTGATAACAAATATTCTTTCACAATTTCCCACGCACTGGTGATATCCCGGCCGTCCAATTCCTCCCTCCATGAAACTTCCCGAAGTTGACGTCTAAGACTATTATAATCACCTGCCTTATAATTCCACATAAGTTCCCGTCTCTTTGATACTCCTGCATGTCTATTCATTTTCCATGTCAACACCATATGGTCACTCTCTCCAACTGGTGGGAGAGACGTCAACTCAGTTATTATCAACTCTTCTGATGCTATAACCAAATCCAAAATTTTTGAACCTCTTGTTCCCTCTGTTACATGTTGCCTAAGACATTTGTCCCTCAAGAATTCTAGAAATTCCATTCCCCTATTGTTACATGCATGTTCCTCTCTCCAATTTATACTACTGAAGTTAAAATCTCCCATGACAATCATTCTTCTTGCACTTGCCAAACTTAGCTGTCTAAACATCTCCTGGTCCCCATCCTCTGTGCTCCTGGGTCTGTAGCAACACCCCACTAAATATCCTGTCTTGCCTACCTCTAGCTCACACCATACGCTCTCAAAATCATTTGTCTCACTTCCTTCCAAATTCTCCACTCTTAGAGGACATAGGTCATCACTTATCATAAGCAGCACCCCACCACCACGCTTTCCCCTCCTATCCTGACGAAAAATGCTATACCCCGCGACTTCTATTCCTGTTGTTATATCCCCCTCTGTCAACCACGTCTCAGTGATCGCAATAATTTTTGGCCAGGCTGATGCTATCTGCGCCACCAATTCCTCTCCCTTATTCCGGATACTCCTGGCATTAGTATACAGCATATAAATGCCATTGTTTCTATACCCAGCCTTATCCCGTCTAGACTCCACTGGGCTCAGTGTTACCTGACATTGTCTCCCTTCTCCCAAGTATCCATTCCCACAAGAGGCCACCCCTGCTATCATCCTCCCTGGGACACACTGACTCGTCAGAACAGCAATCTCTCCAGATGCCTACGTCCTTCCTCATTCAAATGTAAACGGTCTCTCACATACAACTCCTCTCTTTCCTCAAATGCACTCCAAGCATCCACATATACCAGTCCTCTCTTGTCACACATTCTCGCTATTATGCCATTCAATATCACCGCTCTTCTGCTCAGCTCATCATTATCATACCTAGGCAACGCACACACTATTTTTCCTCTCTCTGTCTTCTTCCGTACAGTCTCAAGCAAAAATCTCATATCTCTCGCTGCCCGACTTACATTACCACTCAAGTCATTCGTTCCTACCATCACAATCATCTCATCCACCCTTTCACCTCTCTTAATTGCCATAGCCACCCTTTCTATTGTTCCTCCTGGCAAACACTCCTCACGCATCCTATCTTGAACACCACGGATCATTGAGTCGCCATACATTATACCTCTTACCATTCCTTCGCTCCTATTGTTTCCATTCTCTCCTCTTCTTTCATTCCCATACCTCTCTCTTCTACTGTTTCCATTCTCTCCTCTTCTAGCACTCCCATACATCTCTCTCATTCCCTCTCTCCTACTGTTTCTATTTTCTCCACTTCTAGCACTTCCATATCCCTCTCTCATTCTGTCTCTCCTACTACTGTTTCCATCCGCTCGTCTTCTAGCATTCCCATACCTCTCTCTCATTCCATCTCTCCTACCGTTTCCATTCTCTCCTCTTCTAGCACTTCCATATCTCTCTCTCATTCCGTCTCTCCTACTGTTTCCATCCTCTCGTCTGCTAGCATTCCCATACCTCTCTCTCATTCCCTCTCTTCTACTGTTTCCATTCTCTCCTCTTCTAGCACCCCCATACCTCTCACTCATACTCCTTAAATTCTCTCTCTCTCCTACTCTGATTTGCCTTGCATTTATCTCTTCCATTCTCCTAATCTTATCTTTCATACTTCTGCTCTCATTCACTAGACATTCCACCTCCTCTTTCAACTCATCTATCTCCCTCTGCAGGTCAGTCACTCTTAATCTAAATTCACTCTCCCATACAAAACCATCTCCTAAACTTCCACACTATCAACTATTATTTTCTCATTCGCTCCTATCATACTACTTGTCTTCCTATTCTCCGTTCCTGGAGCAACAAAGTCGGATATCGATATATCTAATGTATTTATTTCCTCCAACTGCCTGCATTTGGCGCACATACGCTCTCCACTCTCTTTAACAAGCCACATATGTAATTCCCGAGAAGCATACATGCCGCAAGTACTGCATGCCACAAAGTCCTTTATGATATTGCTAATAATTGAGTACTTAAATGGCGGAGGACTTGGCGTTAAGCCACTTGCGACTGCTGCTGAATCCACCATCATTCCTTACTGCCGAGTAGCGTAATCTTTAAAATGTGGTGGAAAAACAAAGTAGAAATCTCATTGATATTTCGTGTTAATTTGGAGATTCATTTTTCATTCTTATTCAGAATTTCAAATTACTCATAGAATTAAAAATACTTTCTAGTCCTTTGTCCAATGATAATTCAATAAGTTGAAGGGTTTCTTCATGGGAAAGGACTGTCTCTTTGTGTTCAACAAAGGGATTCACATATTTTGCCTCTGGTGATCCTCATGTTCGGAATAAAACTTTTCAAACAACATCTTCAAGTGGGCTGCAATAATATCTCAAACTGAATTCTGTGAATTGAAATCACCTACTTCCATAATATAATCTGAGTATGACTGAAATGTTTCGTTATTTCTTTCTGCAATCATGTTAAACCTGAGTTTGAGTTTCTTTTTGAATAATTCAATCTTGTTCCAAGCATTAAATTTTGTTGTATCTGGACCTTGAAGTTTTAAATTCAACTTGTTTATGGGAAAAAATATATCTCTGAGATATGCCAGCCTGGCTACCCATTTCTTATCTTGGAATTAATGGGACAGGTCACTTTTCTTATCAATTAGAAACAACTTCCTTTCGGAGTTCATATAACCTCCCAAGAACTTCACCGCAGGACAGTCAACAAACTTCCGAATGTTGAAAGATTTCGATGTCTGAAAATTCCCAATCACTCATGAATACTTCCATGTTTAAAAATATGTAGCTTCATCACTAATATTTCCTACATAGATGTTATTTAGGCATTCTGGGTCTAAGCTTTATGATACATTCATGAATATTATTCTCAGAATATTTCCACTATAAAATATTTATTTATGAAAAATGCTTAGAAAACTGAAATGATGAATTTCAGGAGAACCTCTCGCGTCCCAGTATTGATGCCAAAGCCTGGCAGTTGAGAAGCCCTGATCTACAATGAGTGGACTGATGCAAAGAAAAATTGTATTTGTTCACAGCTCACTGCAGGAAGAAGGCCTGGCAGATATGACAGATAAAACTGCCATGTTACTCTTAATATCATATGTTTAGAAGCCATGTGTTTTGATAAAGTTGCAGCTAGTGACTTTTCATATGCTAAAAATATTAAAGATAATAAACTTGAGTTAATTAATAAGCTTTTAAATAATAAAAAGTTTTGGCGACTAAACACAGTTGTTTTCTATCAACTGAGTCATGTCATTATGCCCCTCAGCCATTGGCTAGAGGATCTTAACATCAACTGTAGTTTTCAGCTGCTAGGCCTTGTTCCTACAGTAGGCTTTGTGTTTGTTGGTTAGTTTCTTTCGTGTAAAATAAAATTTAACTTGTACGTATTGTAACAATTAAAAAAAAGGTTGAATAATTTATAAGCGTATAAAAGGATATCACCTGTAAATTGTTGACATGCCACCCCTGGCATGCGTGCCATAGGTTCACCATCTAGGCTCTAGGTCAGTGGTTCTCAAACTGAGTGCCACAAGGGTGCTGTGAAATTTTGAATCGTTTATTTGAAAAAAGCAAAATATTCAATTGCCACAAAATAACTAAATCAAAAACAAAAAAATTATATATTTTGATTTTAATGGATGAAGCGTATATAAAAATTATCATTTTTTGTATCACTCTTATATTATATCCTGGGATTTCATTAGATCACCGCGTGTCGTAGTAACTAGATATGTGACGGCACATAAACACTAGGGAAAATGAACTAATGAATGGTTAGTTGTCCTGCTGTCTGTTTTAGTATTTCTCTGTTTAGTGTGACAAGTATTATACATGATCATTTCCCCTAAACAAAAATCATGAGTCTTTTGTCATCGGTGAGAATAAATGAAGTACGGTATTAAAGTCGTTAAATTCAACGAATAGAGGTTTTTCTTATTGTTATATATTCCAACTATAACGAGAGATATCGTAAACAAATGTTTTTCCTTTTTCCATCTGGAAAAAAAAATTATTTACTTGAAATAAATTTTAAAATAAAATAGTAAAGTTGCATATGCCCTTCAAAATCATGAATAATTTTTTCCTTAAAAAAAGAAGTGAAGATTCTAATAATAATAAATTTAGTTTAATCCTTTATCCAAGTGTGAGCAAACAAAGTTTGCACCTGAAAGTATCTTCAGGACTGGGGTAAGATGGTACAACACTAGGGGGCGACTCCTTGCAAAGGTGGAGCAAGCTACCAACATCCTATCTCAGTATCTCCCATAATGCAAAACACATCTCCTTGCGGATATGTCTAATGTTATGCATTAAGGGAAGGGCCACTACGCAGACTAGTTTCGATCTTTATTGAGGTCTTAATTAGAAGAAACACACGTATAAACCACAGTGAAAATTATTTAATTGTAAATATTTCATCCTAAGTATCTTAGGCCCTAACTGTATGTTATTCCTAATTTTTGTTTAAATACTGTACTGATGATGTCCTAAGATAAATAAAGAATCTCATGAAGACGTGCATAATGTGCTAAAGTAGTACAAAAAAAAAAAAAAAGTTAATTATTTAACACAGTTTTGTATGATAATTTCCCATACTTTAGGAATAGTAAGAACGTCGTTGCGGTTTAGGTTTGGTCTGTGTAGTAGGGCTTCAGAACTTTCTTTGTATAAACGTTCATGTTTAAATAAAGATCTATGTAAAAGTTTAGCCTTTTCTCAATGGATCCTATGGTTTGGATTTTCAATTCCGTGTTGAGAGAGGCCAGATTTCTGCGGTTTAAGAAGACGAATGTGGTCTTGATGTTCCAAGATGCGTTTCTGAACAGACCTACCTGTCTGTCCAAAGTAAGATAATTTGCATGAGCATGGAATCTCATAAACACCAGGTAACATCAAGGGTGAGAATTTGTCCTTAGGAGAAGGTAATAAGTTGTAAATTTGGTTGATAGGTTTGTAAGTAGTGGCAAAATTGTATAGCAAAATCAGGTCGCTACATTCACAATTCTTCTGCTCATCATCCATCTCAGAAATCTGGCATTATTAAATCACTAGTTTCCAGAGCACACAAATTCTGCTCCTCTGATGAATCTTTAAACCAGGAATTAGAGGTTATCAAAAATACAGCCATCCTAAATGGATATAATCCCAAAACAACTCAAAAAATCAACAGTCACTTCTGCATACATCAAACCAGACGGGAAGAAGTGCATAGGATTCCCATACCTTACGTTAAAGGCATCTCAGAACGTCTTTCTAAAATTATGAAGAAATACAATTTTGCCACTACTTACAAACCTATCAACCAAATTTACAACTTATTACCTTCTCCTAAGGACAAATTCTCACCCTTGATGTTACCTGGTGTTTATGAGATTCCATGCTCATGCAAATTATCTTACTTTGGACAGACAGGTAGGTCTGTTCAGAAACGCATCTCAGAACATCAAGACCACATTCGTCTTCTTAAACCGCAGAAATCTGGCCTCTCTCAACACGGAATTGAAAATCCAAACCATAGGATCCATTGGGAAAAGGCTAAACTTTTACATAGATCTTTATTTAAACATGAACGTTTATACAAAGAAAGTTCTGAAGCCCTACTACACAGACCAAACCTAAACCGCATGACGTTCTTACTATTCCTAAAGTATGAGAAATTATCATACAAAACTGTGTTAAATAATTAACGTTTTTTTTTTTTTTTTTTTTTTTTTTTGTACTATAGCACGTTATGCACATTTTCATGAGATTCTATTGTAATCATGCGCCCTAACTGTATGTTATTCCTAATTTTTGTTTAAATACTGTACTGATGATGTCCTAAGATACTTAGGATGAAATATTTACAATTAAATAATTTTCACCGTGGTTTATACGTGTGTTTCTTCTAATTATGAACGCACCACAGGTTTCGTTATTTAAAAAAATTTATTGAGGTCTCTTCAGTGGGAGCCAGTCCCAAGTGGAAATACCAGTCAGAAGTATTAGCAAGGTCATCATCCAGAGTAATTTATTAAAAAGGTGGCACACCAATTGGGCACTCCTATAGGTAGAGATGACCTTGCTAATGCTTCTGACTGGTATCTCCACTTGGGCCTGGCTCCCACTGAAGAGACCTCAATAAAGGTCGAAACTAGTCTGGGTAGTGGCCCTTCCCTTAATGCATAACATTAGACATATCTGCAAGGAGATGTGTTTTGCATTATGGGAGATACTGAGATAGGAGTGTTGGTATCTTGCTCCACCTTTGCAAGGAGTTGCCCTGGTGTTGTACTACCTTACCCCAGTCCTGAAGATACTTTCAGGCGCAAGTTTCAGTTTGCTCACACTTGGATAAAGGATTAAACTAAATTTATTATATTCTAACCAAGTGAAAAATAAACTTTCAAGTGAAGATTCGGACGATCAAGAAATGTCTACTTGTAGCAAAGCTAACGAACCAATTCGGACTAATAAATTATCAAAAACTGATACTTGCATTAATGAAGATTTGACTATTTTTAATGTTCAGCAACAAAAAAAAAGCACTAATGAAACAACAGAAACAGAAAGAATAAGTTCATGTAAAAAGGGAACAATGAAAAAGAATGTAAAAACTCGTTTATATCAAGAGAGCTATCTAAAAATGGGATTTACGTGGTGTGGTGATAAATTAATTCCCAGACCTAAGTGTATTTTGTGTGGTTTTGTTCTATCAAATGAGGCTATGGTTCCTAGCAAATTTTTGCGACATTTCTCCACAAAACATGACAACTTGTCGAATAAAAATCCTGAATATTTCAAAGAGTTAATAAATTTACAAGAAAAACAAAGTAAAAGTTTTGTAAGAAAGTTTACGATTTCCGACTGAGTTCAAGAAGCGAGTTATTTAGTCGCTGAAATAATTGTGAAGGAAATGAAGCCTCATACTATCGGCGAAACCTTGATTCGTCTGGCCTGTTCAGCAGTTGTGAGAACAATTTTTGGTACTGAGGCAGAAGAAGAAATAAAGAAGATTCCATTATCAAATGATACTGTGAGTAGGCATATTAATGATCTGATCTGTCAGTCGATATTGAAAAGTCAGTTATAACCAAAATAATCGAATCAAAATTTTCAGTTTGCAGTTAGATAAGTCAACTGATATCGGTGGTAAAGCACACTTACTTGTTTTTACTCGATTCATCAAAGATGATAATATTATCGAACAATTTCTATGCTGCAAGGAATTCGAAAAAACTACGATGGGAAAAGATGTTTTTGATATAATGAACACATATTTTAATACAAATGGTCTATCTTGGAAAACTTGTGTGTGTACAGATGGTGCACCTTCTATGGATGGAATTACAAAAAGGTTTGTTTCCTTTGCTAGAAAAGAAAATTAGAACATTATAACGACTCACTGCTTCATTCATCGTGAATCATTGGTGGCAAAGACAATAGGCTTGGAATTAAAAAATGTATTAGAAGAAATCATTCGGATGATTAATTATATCAAGGCCAGACCATTAAAATCTAGAATATTTGCAGGACTATGTGAAGAGATGCAATCTCATTACAAGAATTGTCTTCTTCATACCGAAGTAAGATGGCTTTCAAAAGGTTGCGTATTGGATCATTTTTTTGAACTTAAAGAAAAAATATTAATGTTTTTCCAAAATGAAGACAAACCAGAATTCTGTAAATTATTACAAGATGATTTTTGGTGTTCCAAACTATCCTATTTAACAGACATATTCGATCATCTGAACAAGCTGAACTCCAACATGCAAGGAAGAAATGAGAATATTTTGACATCAACAGATAAAATTAAAGCTTTTAAAGATAAAATAAAAATGTGGAAGATAAAATTAAGCACCAACAATGTAGAAATGTTCCTTAAAGTTGCCTCAGAAAATATAAGAACACTGATCTGCAAAAGCTTATTTACAGTTATTTAACATTGTTAGAAGAAAAAATCGATCATTATTTTCCAGAGATTTCAGTCAATTTATATGGTTGGATTCGAAATCCATTTGTAAAGTCAACATCAGCAATGAGTGAGTTACGTCTTATAGAAGCCGAAGAATTAATTGATATAAGTAACGATCGTACGTTGAGATTGAAGCATTCAGAAATGTGTCTGAATTCATTTTGGATAACAACTATGAAGGAGTACCCCAATATAGGATTCAAAGCACTTAACATCTTGTTGCAATTTTCTACATCTTATTTGTGTGAACTGGGTTTTTCTGCACTCGTAAATATTAAAACAGAGAAGAGAGAAAGACTAAAGGCCCTTGAAAATGAGATGAGAATATGTCTCTCAAAAACAAGGCCTAATATCAAAGAAATATGCAAACAACACCAGGCACATATTTCACATTAAGTTCATATTTTATTATCTGAACCTTTATAATAGCTTTTGTTTTGTATGTTTTTGGGTTGTTTGAAAATAAACCAATTTAGTTTAAATAAAATCTGTTTTCTTTTAAATGCACTTTCCTTCATATCTTTAGTATCTGTAATATCAATTTATTTATGGGTTATATATTCGAGTCTTTCAGAATCAATTAATCGGCACTTTACTCTCTATAAAAAGCAAATAATACTAGGGGTGCCATGAAATTTATTTATTGATTTTAGTGTGCCGCCAGACAAAAAAGTTTGAGAACCACTGCTCTAGGTAAATATGTTGCTGCTCTCATTCTCCCTCCCCTAAACCTTAGGATAGCTTTGCAGGAGCAATAGTTATTGCTGACTGAGTTGCTTGACACCATTATAAACAGTATGACATATCATTTGTTCTTAAAATTCCTGGATTTATATGAAGAAATATCAGTGCATTGTCACTGTTTCTATTCTCATTATTATTTCCTCCAGACTTCATTGGACCCTGCATTACACCATACATGTCCCCCCCCCCCATTTCCCAAGTGACTAAGTGACTGTACCCACAAGATACCACCAAACCCACCATTCACCATGGCAACTCTCTCTCTCTGCATTAACGACTTTCTCTACACTAACACTCTCACTTGCCTAGAGAACAACATTCTCATGCCTTCGTCCATCCTCTTTCAATTGCACTCTATTTCTTGCATACAGCTCTCTTGTATCCTCAAATGCACTCCAAGCATCCACATAATCCAAGCCTATTTTTTGACATATTTTTGCTATTATGCCATTTATTATGGATGCTCTTCTTCTCATCTCTGCATTATCATACCTATCATCCACTTCATCCACAGGTAACATACTATCCTCCCTCTCACACTCTTCTGCTGTAAAACTTCAAGCACTTCTCTAATATTCTATTTTACACTCCATGAATGGAGTGTAAAATAGAATACTAAATCTGCCTAAATACTAAAATAGAATTCTAAATCTGCCATACATGGAAATGATTTGAATATGCACATGATTCAAGCACATTAAATGGAACATCTCTTCCTTAGTGTGAAGTGCAATGCACATTGTTTAATTAACACAAAGACAGTTGAAAGTAGGAAATAAATTAAACATGTAGTGTTCGTAAGACCTCTCAACCTGTTTATATGAGAACAATGTGAGATATAACAGTGTAAGAGAAAATTAGATAAAAAAAATGTTTCATGACATTAAGAAACAGGGGTTTAAATTCATAACAAAATCTTAAAAAGCAGGTAACACAGAAAAAGCTTAGCTACATCTTATTTTTCAATACAATAGATAAACATACTGTCTTTTACTGTTGACATAAAAAGAAGCATAAAAGCATTTTCAGCAGATTAGTCATATCAGTGATATTCTTCTTAGGCTTTTTAAGATAGCATGATTCATATGCAAAGTAACAACTTTGAAATAAATTATCAGCAACTTTTATTTTCAAACTAAAATTAACTGAAACAGTACTATTTCATTTAACATCAATAGCATAAATAAAACAAATATATTTTGTTTCAGTCTTTTATCATTGAATTTATTGCAGTATAGTTTAATTAGAATTCTTCTAATATAATATAAGGATGAAAATTAAAAACATCATGTTTAAAAAAAGTGAAGCATTGCATTATCAGTTTGCCTTATACATACATGAAACAAATCACAACACCAGTAATATCAGGAACATCATGCCTCTAGACTTGAAACTTGCCAGCTCTGAAATTTGTAATTTGATTATATGAGGTACGCAGTTAATTGCAGTTTGGATAATGCAGAGTTCACTGTATTATTGTTATTACGACACTTTCATATCCGCTTTATTAACATCTGTGGTATTAACACTAACATAAATGATGTTCACTATCTCTTGCACTCATCTAGACCAGACACCTTACTCTTAGCAGAAATCTAAATTGCAACTACAGCCACTCCTTCATAATTCTTTTTGCTTATAAGCGTATAGTTGTGCCTTTGCAAAAACTGACATTGCTTGCCAGAGATTGGGAAAAGGGGACCACAGTTCCAACTGGCTCCCCTTTTCAACACCACTGACAAAGCTGAATGAGATGCAGAACTTTGCTCTAAGCCAGTGTTTCTCAAACTTTTTTCGACTACAGAACACTTCACAAATCCTGAAATTTTCGTGGAACACCTTGGTTATTTGGTAATGTATAAATTAATACTTAATTGGCAATTTAGCTGATTTTTTTATTATTAATCAGTAATTGATAATTAATTCTTGATTAATAATTAATTAACATCACTTAAACCATCATTAAATTAATTTGTGCTGACATTAATTGAAAAATGACAAATTCCAGAACTTCTCGCGGAACACCTATTCACCTTCCGCGGAACACCAGTGTTCCAGGAAACACCAGTTGAGAACCACTGCTCTAAACAATGACCCAATGCAAATCATACCTCTACCTGAATTCCTGATAACCATCTTCATTCTCCTGATAGATTTCTTTTTGACCCATTCTCTTTTCAGATATACTGCAGAAGTCATTTCTCCCCTTAACAACACAGACCACAATCTTATGCAAGTCTCGCTTCTTTCAGAATGCCATTCTTCCAACTACTCCTGATCATCTCACTTGGCATTATAAAGGGGCTATGTAGGATGATCTCCAAAATTTCTACTCCTTCTTTCCAAGGTCTGACTATTGCTTCTGCTCCTCCAACCCAGACAACTGCTCTGAGCAAGTCACAGAAACGAAACTGTCCTCACTGGCATGAAGGTTTTCAGTACCTATTCTACAGAAATCTTTGTTCACTTTTGAAGCTCTGGTTCAATAGAAAACATAACAAAGCAATTTAAGAAAAAAAAATCATCTTACTATAGGTGGCTTGCAACAAGAATTGTAGCTTGTACTCAGCTTATGCTGAAGCACATAACAAATGCAAAATGATCATCAGCAGTTGGCCTATATGAAATCAACTGATTTCATAAAGGCCAGCAGCAGAAAACTTGCCACCTGTCAAATGGAAGCAGTGCCTTCTGGTCCTTTGCTAAGGCCATTAGATGCCACTTACATATCTCTCTCTCTCTCTCTCTCTTTCTCTTTCTCTTGTCCTAATGGCACCACTGTTATAACACCCAAAGCCAAAAGCAAACCTCCTAGCCTCCTTTTCTTCAAACTCCTGCATAAATAACCAAAGCAAATTGTCTCCTGCTATATCCGAATCTGAGCATCCTATACCTCGTATAGTTTTTGAGCAAAAAGACATCAGAAAATTACTAATTCGTTTGGACACTAAAAAGTCTTTCGGTCCTGATGGCATCTTGCCAGTTGTACCTGAACATTGTGCTCTAGAGTTAACACTTGTCCTGTATCGTCTATATACAATATTTTATACTTATTTGATGTATAGACGTAATCATATATCCAGCCCTTTCCAAAAAAGCATGATAGAGTCCTTTCCAAAATAATGGAGAGAGTCATTAATAAACAACTTTTCCTCTACCTAGAGGCTCAGCATTTAATCAGCAACCACTGATATGGATTCTGCCATTCAAGATGCATTGTTGAACTCTTAATTTATATATTATCCACTCCTAATAAAGTGCCATGGAAAGGTTCAGAAAAATATGTGCTATCACTCCTGACATTTCCAGGGCTTTTGATTGCACTAGCATTAAGGTTTGCTAAACAAATTGTCATCCTTTGGCCTATTTACTGCCATCCTCTGTAATTGGGCAGCCAACTTTCTCTCTGGTCATTCACTGCATGCTGTGGTGGGTGGTTTCTTCTCTTCCAGCTTTACCACAATGTAGGTATACCTTTGGTTCTGTTACCTGCTCTCACCCTCTCTCTCTCTCTCTCCTTGTACATAAATGACTTATCCTGAGTCACCACTAATCCTGTTTACAGCTTTGTGGATGATAATACTTTCCATTCATTCTACTCATTTGACAAAGCATGCAGTGCTCAGACATTCTACTCTTCAAGATCATCTACAACCAGTGCCTTAAACATTGATTTACTTACCACCTTTCAGTGATGTGAGGAGACAACCTGGTCACCTTCTGTGCTGCCAAAATGTAGTTTTGCCTTTTCTCTTGCAAAATAATTTTCAATTCTCCTACCCTTACCCTCATTTATATGCCAGTCACCAAAAAGGATCAGATATCTCTGCTTGGACTATCATTTATAGCCAGTCTCTTCTGGCACAAACACATCACATCAATAGCTTCCTCAGCATTCTACAGTGTTCAAGACACTAATTTACACCCATCTGACTCTTAACTCTATACAAATCCATCCATCCATAGAATGCTACTCAAATGATTTGGGGATGGTGAATAAATAATCAGCTCATAGATAATTACTCTCTTACAGATTTCCTTCCACCTCTTTCTCACAAATGCATTGCTTCAGTACAGGTACATCACTACTCCACTGAACTGGCAACCATTGTTTCTTCACTTTCTGTTTTTTGCATATTAAAACAAGAGCAGGAGCTGCCCAGTTCCTATTCACTGCAACTGCAAACACACATACACACATGGAATGGGCTTCTCTTTTTTCTCTTTTATTTCATCTACCTTTGTCCTATCAAACAGCCTTCCTTGTGAAGTATTTCCGAACAACTACAAGCTGTACCGCTTCAAGAAAAATGGCATTAAACTTCTATCTCAATCCTTATCTGCATTCCTATATGGCACTGATATGCCTTTTATGGAGTTTAACTCATCACAAGAGATCTCACTGGAAACGCATTTTAACTATCATATTGAATCTTTAACTCATTCACTCTTGCATTCACAGTACATTCAGCAATACATTCCATTCACTTTCGCCACTTTCCACACCTTTTTTTAACACAATAGATCACCTGTGTGGCCTGACAATGTCTGACCAATGCTTTATACAGTGGTATCAACCACTACCTTATCAGTATGTTCCCCCCCCTCCTCCTCCCATAATAGGAGCAATGTGCTGTGTAATACGATATTTGCATTGTACCTTCTGAACTTCAGGCTGCTTTTGGTCATTACACCCAGTCTTGAATGTCATCCATCTCCTGAAACAGTTCCAGCAAGTCAGCACAGCTATATACTTCTGCTTTCCAAAGTGCAACACCTTACACTTATTAACATTAAGTGTAAGGTGTTGCACTGCATCCCCATTCATTCATCCAATGGAAAAATCTTTTCAGATATTCCTGAAGTGAGTTAATATAATCATCGCTCTTCTATCTCTAACTTTACGTCATCAGTAAAGAGCAGCTGAATATTATCTGTCAGTTCATATGAAATATCATTAACAGATATGTGAAATCATATGGGCAAAAAAAAAAAAAAAAGAAGAAGGGAAAAAAAAAGAAAGAGATGCATGTATACTACTTGTTACTTATTTTTATTGGGGAGGGCTAATTAAACACATGAACACATCAAGTTTTGATAGAAGTTGTAACGTCACAGTGTGATCCCTTGTTGTTGTCGAGTCCATTGAAGAACTTCTAGATATGACCGTGGATCAGTAGAACTGCTTTTTCAATCTGTTGAACTTTGATGGAGTAGAGCTTTTCTACTCCATCAAAGTTGAGGGTTATTGTCAATTTTCTATGAAGCAGCAGAAATTGCTGGACAAGAATAAATATGGACAGGTGTTAGTTCAACTCCTGGACAGTTTTTGCATGTTTCACAGCTCCTACTACTGTAAGGCTGAATTTTCATGCCTTTAAAATGTTCCATCCTTAGTCTGGTGATGATTGTGGTTATTTCTCTATTTTATTAATTTCGCTGATTTTCTTTCTTTTTCTTGATAGTTTGTTTTACCAATCTTATTTTGGCAACAGAGTTAGTATCGGCTAGTGATAGTGAGTGTAATTTTTGAGGTAAGTATCTTGTTTCTTTGGCTAGTCTGTCTTATTGAAGGCAATGTCATTCATTGCCTTCAATATTTACATGGACTGGTATCCATTGCAGTGTGCAGTTCTTATTTTGTAAGGTTGTTAGTAGTTCATGAATTTCCTGTGTGAGTTTTGTTTTTCCATTTTTTAATGCCTCAAGTGCAGATTTGGAGTTGCTGTACATGGTTATTCCTTTCTTAATGTTTATTACTGGATTTAAGAGATAGAATTTGAGAGCTGTTTGTATGGCTGTTAATTCACAAGTGAAGTTTGAAGCCTTCAAACTTCACTTGTGGTTTTGATTTGCATTTCCTTACCTCCAGGTATAGTTAGAAAAACTCCTGAACCTCCTTGGTTGAGTGCTTCATTAGATGATCCATCAGTGTAGACAATGACATGGTTTGGATTATTTAAGTGATGTATAGTGTCAAGGCCTTTTCTTTTATTTTCTTGCTGTGAATCCTTTTTTTGAACAAGGTTCAAGGAGATTTAAGTTTATTATTGTGTTTTTTGATAGAATAGTGGAAAAAAATGGCTCTTTGCTTATTTCAATGGATAGGTGCTCTAAGTCAATCTGTTTTCTAATTTCTTGATCATATTATAACGTAGATGATCGTTTTAGTCTAGAATTTCTTGTCCAGACAATTTACTGAAATGAAGGTCTAAATTGGTTTGGACATTGATATTATAGTGACTCAGTAAATGGCATTATACAGTGGAAGTGTTGTGTGCATTATGTAATCAAAATAGAAACTTGATGTGAAAAAAACCTTTGTGTGTGTGTGTGTGTGTGAGAGAGAGAGAGAGAGAGAATGAGTGTGTGAGTGAGAAGTAGCATAGCCATGAAGTGTTTTACCCAAGCAAACTTTTGTTTAAAATTTTGCTTGGGCTTGGTTAAAATAAGGATGAAAATAAAAATATAACTCTTTTCAATGATAATATGAAATATGTAGTTGTTCTGTAGTTTAATACCCATATTATAAACTTATTTCCTATTTTTTAAATTGATGAACAACATAACCATGATTTGAAGTACCCTCAGTAGCCATTGGAATACAAACAATCTATGCCTTATAAAAAATACAATAAATAATCAAAGCAGGTAGCAGTTGGTAGTTTGGTGTTTTTTTCAGCACGTGAGTTCTACCAGTATAGCTGAACTTTGAAAAGGGATAATCATGGGTAGTATGTAGATAGCCAAGTGCCATTATATTATTAGAGCACATAGAGTGAATCATTCCAGCATTGTTTCAAAGATCCACAATTATTGGCAATATGAAAAGAAGACAACCAACAGTTGAAAGTGATCTGCTACAGAAAATTCAATAAGTCCACTGAAATTAAAGAACAGAAAGACATAGATCATTAAGATGATAGTGAAAATAGACCCTTTGAGGGGAATGTTTGCATTGAGCCATTTGTGATTAGAAAAAAAGTATGCAAGCTAAAGGAATCACTCTCTCCCTCTCTCTCACATGCATCTTTCTAATGATAAATCATGGTTAATGATTGTGAAGTATACAAGCATTTTGTTCATTATGTTGGAGGTTTAATGGATTTTTTACAACACTCAAAAAGAATTAAAATAGAATTTATACTTCCTATTTTTCGTCCTAGTCACTAGGACATCTACGGGGATTACAAACACAATTAATGTAACATGCACACAAAAACTTACAATACTAAGCCCAACCACGTGGGTGACACTAAAGTCCTATCTAGGTGGAGCGCCCTCTAAGGGTGGTAGTAGGTGGCCTGGAATGTAAGGTGGGACCTCTGGTGATGAGTGTTTCCCAAATCTTCGGAAGCTTAATGCAACCGAATTTATTAAGATTTGGTTGGTTTCTGAGAGCTGCTGCTGCTTCTAAGAAAAGACTCTCTTTCTTGAATTTGCTGTGGTGGAGCATGGTGGTTTTCTTCCATGACATGCTTCACCACAGCAAATTCAAGAAAGAGAGTCTTTTCTTAGAAGCAGCAGCAGCTCTCAGAAACCAGCCAAATCTTAATAAATACGGTTGCATTAAGCTTCCGAAGATTTGGGAAACACTCATCACCAGAGGTCCCACCTTACATTCCAGGCCACCTACTACCGCCCTTAGAGGGCGCTCCACCTACCTACTACTGCCCTTAGAGGGTGCTCCACCTAGATAGGACTTTAGTGTCACCCACGTGGTTGGGCTTAGTATTGTAAATTTTTGTGTGCATGTTACATTAATTGTTTTTGTAATCCCCATAGATGTCCTAGTGACTAGGACGAAATATAGGAAGTATTAAATTCTTTTTTAATTCTTTTTGAGTGTTGTAAAAAATCCATTAAACCTCCAACATAATGTCCTCACAGCACTTAAGCCTCTACACAAGCATTTTGTTCATCCATTAGCAACTCACTGTTTTCTAATGGGTTTGACATCCTCTTGTGACTGAGTACCTTGCTGTTAAACTTGAATTGCATAGATAGTTTGTTCTTCTAAGTGAGAAATAATGTTCATCAGTTTGTTGTGAAACCATTACTGTGTTTATTGGAATCCCAAAGTAACATAAATCCATGTTTTGTTTCAAGAGCAGGATTCTTAGCTTATTTAACCCTTGGTCTGCATATAGTAGTAGTGCACTATAGGTTTTCATCCTTTTACAAATAAGAATTCACATTAAAAAAAAAACAAAATACTCTTCTCTTCTCACAGCCAAGCCACTATTGAATTTTGCTGAGATAAGCTTTGAAATTACTATTTGACTTTTGGATTCACTACTGTACTCTTCATATGAGCCTCTGTACAGCACTTAGGTCAGGACAGGTGTCTTCAGAAAACTCACTTCATTATTATGTGGGATACGTTTGTATTTCAGTGAGTACTGAGTGTATTTGCGTGTTTCTGTATAATGTTTATTTCATATTCAGTTATTCATTTTAATAGGAATGCCAGTATTGGTGAAAATAGTGAACCTAGCCTTTTGAGGTAAGCAATTTTTTTTTTTTTTTAACATATAAGTATGAACTGAGCTGATTAAAGTTTATTATTATCATAATGCCATGGAGTCGAGAGGATCACTGCAGTTATTAGCTGCTCTAGATCACACGCATGCTTTCTTAGCCGCACCTTAAACTCATTCACTGCTTGCACACTTGCTGCCCTGCCATTCTCCATGCATGGAACTACTGGGATGATAGCCTTATTGAATCAGTGGCATAGCTAGAGCAGTTGCTGCCCGGGGTGGTCCCTGAATTTTCTCAATACAAACCAAAAATACTACAAAAAGTTAAAATGACTTATAGGGAAATAAATTAAAAGACTGTTTATTTTTGAAGTAAAACTTTAATTTCAACATTCTAAAATGTTATTTTTCTTGCCTTTCTGTTAGCAAAATCGTTGATGACATTACATTGGAGAAGTCTATTTCATAGTAATGTAGGTAATTCTTAATCAAATTTTATTTTAAAAAACTCCTCTCACAACTAGCAACACTTACAGCAATTGTGAGAAAAATTTGCAGTAGTATTACAATATTTGGAACTGAGTTCTCGAGACTGTATTTTAGAATTAACTGCAAAAGTTCAAAGAGGTTCAAAGTGCCGCCCGGGGCGGACCACCCCCCTCCGCACCCCCTAGCTACGGCACTGTATTGAATGAGAATTTGAAATCAATTTTGATGATTGGGAACCCTGACTTTGATCCCTCAGTTAAGTGTTTTCATTCATAAAAATAATTCTATGCTTCTCACTAGTTTCCTCCAAATTTTTTTGTACAAAGTTATATTCTATATTTTGTTAATTATTGTTCATTAAAAAGGCTACCCTTGTGATGATACACAAAAAAAGGTGAAGTAGAAGACTTGACAAACTACTGATCCATCATTCTACTATCAGTGGTTTACAAAGTGTTTACAAAATTCTTGGCTCATAGGCTTTGTGCAATTCTAGACCTAGCACAACCAAAAGAACAGGCAGGCAGGCAGGCTTTCAAAGTAGCTTTACAAGTGCAACAGATTATCAAATGGTGTAATGAATATCGACTACCATTATGTCTTGGTTTTATTGATTATTAGAAAGCTTTTGATTCAGTAAAAACTTGTGCAATACTTTGATCGTTACGAAACCAGCAACTGGAGCAGCCATACTGGATGTTTCAGGACCATCAGATCAGCAGACACCAGTGCAACAGCAGCAGTTTATTTTAACGGAATCATCTCTACTGTGGAAATGCATAAGACAAGGCTGCGCAATATCTCCAAAACCATTAACAGCATGCCTAGAAGAAATATTCAAACTTCTTGATTGGGAAGAAAATGGCCTGAAGATAAATGGAAGATATTTAAGCCATTTACACTTTGCAGATGATATAGTTATCTTTACTTCAGCTGCACATGAATTACATACTCATATTCATGAATTCCAAATTGCTAGCAAAGCAGTTGGCCTAAAGATAAACCTGAAGAAGACACTCATGTTATATTCAATAATATTCTCAACCCGAAATAATCAAAACCAATGATGAAATTTAACAAGTAGATGATTACATATACCACGGGTGGCCAAACTTTTAGACGTTGGTGGCTACTTACCTAGTGAAAATATCTCTGCGGACAACTATAGATGCGATCAAAAATTGTGGAATATTTTCGAGATTTTTAAAAGTTTATAAGGCAATAAATATAACAAAAAAAAAAGAAAGTTTATTATTCATGACTATATTAAAAAAATAATAATAATAAAAAACTAAATAAAATTATACAAACAAAATTGAATATTTTAATTTAATTGGACAATACCTGACATTGCATAGATGCAGCTAAGCGATCATAATCTGGATTGTACGAACTTAAAGAAATTCATAAACACAATTCCAGATGTTGATCACTTAGCTGCGATCTACGCTTTGTCTTAATAGCATTCATACATGAGAATGCCGATTCGCACAAATAAGTTGATCCAAAAAATGCGTTAAAATAAGCGGAAATTCTCCAAATATTTCGATATTTACTTTTGTGGATCAACTTCCAAAAACTATTATTTGAAGCAATTGATTTGAGGTGGATATCGCATTTCATATTTATAATTTCTTCTTCCAAATCTACTCTATTTGTGTCGAGAAATTCATTCAATTTTGATGCTGTATTCTCAACATTAATATTTTCATTGAAGGGATATGATAAAAAAGTATCTATATCATCGAGCTTACTGATTCGTTCATTAAAAGTCTTATGCTTTCAGTGTGTTTATTAAAGGTGACATTTTGTATATCCCTTGAGTGGTCGGTCAAATTTTTAAAATGTTTCAATTCGCACCGCTTTAATTTTATTTCAAGCATGTTTAAGTTTTCCTTGAATGATTTTAAGGAGCTTATCATATCAATGATTTTTTTTCGTTGTAATTCTAAGTTTAGGTTATTTAGTTTTTCTGTAATGTCACAGAAAAAGGCGAGGTCAAGTAGCTATTCTTTATCATTTAATTCTGGATGTGAATGTTTTTCAAAAACGAATTTATTTCTGGAAGAAGTTCTCTGAATCTTGCTAAAAATGTGGCGCGGCTTAACCATCTTAGGTCAGTATGTAATAATAATTCACTATGCTCACTCTCGCATTCTTTTAGCAAAGCCAGAAATTTACGACACAGCAAGCTATTTGATCTTATTGAATTAACAATTTTGAAAGCAACATTCATAACATGATCGAATTTCAGCACTTTTGAACACAAGGCCTGCTTATGGATGATGCAATGATAGTCCACAAAACTTGGAATATCTTCATCATTTTTACAAAGAGTGACGAAACCGATTTTATTATCTACCATTGCAGGCGCTCTGTCCGTAGTTATTGACACTAACTTATGAATTCGAAAACTTGTATGTACAATGTAATTCTTAAATAAATCATAAATATCTTGACCCTCTTGCTCGTCCTTGAATTGGAATAATGGTTAATAATTCTTCTGTGGCCGACATATCCTCAAAAACTATTTGAATAAAAATACATAATTGTGCAGTACCAGCATAATCAGTAGATTCGTCAAACTGTAGAGACAATAAATTGCACTTGCTTATGTTTTCATGCAGAATCTCTTCAAGGTTCCAGCTCTACGCATGATTGTGTTTCGTGATAATGACATATTGTTAATAGCAGTTATTTCTGATTTATTCTTAAAATTTTGAAATAATATTTCACCAGCTTTGATGAAGGCTTCCTTCCATATCTTCCATTCTCCATCTTGAAACAGCTTATTTCATTTAATTAAAGTTTCAGCAACTTTGAATGATGCATTTGTAGCAGCCTTTGTGCCTGTATTGTACTTGATGAAAATATTTTGTTGTGCTGTCAGTAGTGTCTTCATTTGATGTATTACCTTTGCTTTTCTTAAGGCAGTGCCCTGTAGTTTTGTCTTTCATCATAATAAAGAAAAAATCTTCTTCCCATTCTTTATGATAGTGATAAGTTTTTATTTTTTTCACACTTGTTCTTGGCTCACTCATTGTTATCCTTAATTGTTTTTTTTTTTTTTTTTTTTTTTTTTTTTTTTTTTTTTTTTAAACAATACTAATTGCATTCACTTACTTAATTTAAAATAATACACACTAAACATCGATAAATGGAAAACGATTTCATGGGATTACTCGGTACTATAATACTGGATAATCGAGACACTTTGGCTGCAAGAGTCTTGATCAAGAACAATATACAGATGGACTGTCAACTGCCAGTGTACGTCATCAAACATGTTACCATTGGGTGCGTTTAGCACCATCAAGCGAATGTTTCTGGACGAAGCTAATTATGTGACTGCTGTAAAGCGATGGCTTCGTTATTAACCGCTAAATTATAAACTTTACATCAGATTAGAAATAAATTAGTTTGACATGTTTGACAATTTTTTTATCAATTAATAATTTTGATTATCATTTATCTATTCATTTTCAATCTATTTATTCATTTAATTTGCTACATTCAGGTGCCTTGCGGTCGACGTCTTGGCCACCCCTGACATATACTTTGGATAAAGAATATCAATGGAACAAAATATTATGGATGCAATTAAAAGACTCATAAATTTTGGGTAGAAAGCATTTGGAAAATTACAGTCGATATTTAAAAGGCAATTACCATTATGCCTGAAAAGAAATGTTTTTAATCAGTGTTTCCTATATTGACATAGGGCTAAAATGTGACACATGGATACTAAATGCAAAGGAAATTCAGAAATTAAAATCAACACAATTTATGGAAAGAAGTATGTTCAGTATGACAAGATTGGATCACAAAAGGTATACATGGCTAAGAGAGCAAGCCGAAGTCTCTGACATCATAGGAAGAGTGAAACATCTGAAGTGGCAATGGACTGGGCATATTGCTTGAAGACAAGTTCAACGATAAACAATAAATTACACAGTAATTAATTTTAATAAAATGAAAGTACAGATATTTCGTACTGAAAATAACAGTACATCATCTGTGTGTAGAAACAAGCAAATCAAAGGAATGAGAATACATAGTACATACAGAAGTCTATGGTTTACCAATTAAAAACTGTTGCCATGTGCTATAAATTAATATTAATAAATAATAATATTAAAATATTATTAAAGCTATTTTTGATGGTTATATAAGATAAGAATCTCACAAACTTCTGGGGGATAGAGAGACTATCGTTCTGATTCAGATTTGGCCAATGTTAAAGGGCTTTGCAGCTTTCTTTGAGAAGGTATTCATATTTAAACCTGCTTCTAGGGAGAAGATGAGCTTCATCCCACTGGATACCATGTTTAGTGTCAACACAATGTTGTGACAGACCAGACTTTTGAGGTTTCATGTATTCGATATAATATTGATGTTCATTAACTCATTTTTCCACAGAATGGCCTGTCTGCCAAAAGTATGTTAGATTATATTCACAACGTACATGGTAAACATCAACTAATGATAGAGGTGACAGTTTGTCTTTTGTAGACGGCAACAGATGAGAAATTTTGTTGATAGGAAATTATGTGAAGATGAGATGATACTTCTTCAAAATTTCTACCAGTCGGTTCAAAGAAGCAGAAATATAAGGGATTGGAATCCTGCAGCCTGTTGAAGAATCCTGAGGTGTTGGAACATAGGAGTCAGTTATTTGCTAGATTTGGTAGCAAGGCTTATACATTGGTCATACATAACTGGTAATTAGTTTACGGAATTAACAACGCATATAAAGTATATTAATTAAAGGCAACTTTAATGAATAACTTCTATATTTTGGCAACGTCACATTGCCATCTTCAGGAACATAAAGATATGGTATGTGCACACAGGCACTAACAAAAGCAAATGAGGAAGAAAGCAAGAAACTAATATTGTTCCTAAAGTCCTAATGGTGCCCTCTGGCAGGCTAATTTGGTTGTCTTGACAGTTGGGCTGAAGTTCTCATAATGTAAGTCTCCCAAATTTTGGGTAGTTTCATGCCCAAATTTGTTGAGGTTAGGAACGTTTTTTATAGCTGCTGATGATTCCTTGAATAATCTTTCGTATTTAAACTTGTTGCGGTGTATTTTTTTGTTTTCTTCCGATGAATTCTATGGTGGGTATCTAAGGCATGGTCTGCCAGCCCAGAGCGGCTGTACTGGTGAAACCGGATGTAGTCTTTGTGTTCTGAAATCCTGATATTTGCTGTCCTGCCTGTTTGGTCAAAGTAGGACAATTTGCAGCTGCAAGGGACCTGGTATACACCTGGTAGGTGTAGAAGAAGTGGTTGGTCTTTGGTAGAGCGTATAAGGGATGCCAACTTTTTATATGGTCTGTAACAAGAAGTAAGGTCATATTTTTTGAGGATATTGGTTATTTTCTCAGAGGTGCCCTGGATGTAGAGGATGGTGATAGATTTGGTGTAATCTTTATTGTGGTGGAGGGGGGGGGGTTGTGGTTTACTGGTTTTAGTATTTCTTGGATTTTTTGGGGGTTATAGCCATTGGTTAAGAAAGTGTTGAGGATGTGGTTCAGTTTAGTGGTTACGGCCTTGTCATCTAAGCAGATTAATTTTGCCCTCTTATATAGTGTTTTTATAACCCCATATTGTTGTGAGGGGGGGGGGGAATTGCTGGTGGATGTATCTGCCAGTATGGGTGGGTTTTCTGTAAACAGAGAAAACCAAAGATCCATCAAGCTTGCGAGTGATTAAAGTGTCTAGGAAGGGGAGGGTGTTGTTTTCCTCTTTTTCTAAGGTGAACTGGACTCTTGGGTGTTGGTTGTTTAAGTGTGTTAGGAAGGAGGGGAGTGTGTCTGACCCATGTGGCCAAATAGCGAACACATCATCCACGTAACGAAGCCAAATAGTGGATTTTTGTGGGGCAGAGTTTAAGGCTTTCTCTTCAAAGGTCTCCATAAAGAAATTGGCCAAGGGTGGAGAAAGTGGTGAACCCATACCCTCCCCTCTATCTGTTTATAAAACTTTCCTTGCCAAACGAAATAGCCTGAGTTCATTGCGAACCGAAAGGGCTGAGATATCGGGAAGAAACTTTGAGTAGGACATTAGTGAATAGGGAGGAGACGTCAAAACTGACGTTTATGGCAGTGTGTTGGAGTGAGAGGTTGTCTATACTGGCTTTAAAGTGGACTGAGTTTTTTATGTGTGATGGTGTGTTGCCAGTATAGTGTGTGAGCGTTTTGGCTAAATGTTTGGCTAATTTATATGTGGGGGGAATCAATGCCATCTACTATGGGACGTAATGGCACATTTTGTTTATGTATTTTTGGGAGTCCATATAATCGGGGGGGAGTCTAGAGTTATAAGGTTTTAGTTTGTTAGTGACTTCCACAGGCCAAGAAGTGACTTTCTTAAGGAGTCTGTGGAGAGTTCTAATCTGAGAGCTGGTAGGATTATATTCAATAGGGAGGTAAGTAGTATGGTCTAGTACTAAAGCATTAAGCTTACCTTTGTAGTCCTTTTGATTGAGCACTACAGTGGCGTTTCCCTTATCCGCTTTGGTGATTACTATTTTTTTGTTCATCTTCATTTCTAGTAGGGTTGCATATTCGTCTTTGGATAAGTTGGTTTTTGGAGGTTTGGCTTTAGTGAGAACACCGGCTACATCCAGTCTGACGTTGTTTGCGATATGGTTAAGAAGGTTGCGAATCCCACGTTCTATTTGGATCATGATTTCCTTGATAGGTATTCTTTTAGGGGCTAATGCGAAATTCTGACCACGTGCAAGTGCGGTGAGTGCTTCAGGCTTTAAAACTACCGACGTGAGGTTGACTGCAGTGTTGAGTGGTGGCTGTGGTAAGGAAGTAGAATTCTTTATCAGGTTTTTGTATTTTTTCAAGTGCCAACTTTGTATTTTTTCAAATTCTTTTCTTGATGATGCGCATGAGACGTCATAAAGTATCGTTCAAAGATCATGGCCGAGTGTATTCGAAAGCTCTTCCTCTAGCACCCGTAAGGTTTTGTTTTCGTCGGCAAGGAGAACACGCATAGTGGTAATTTTTTCTCTTAATAGGGCAGAGCTTTCTGTGAATTAAAACGGTGCTTCAATTTAATACAATTAGGGATTACCTCGTTATCTCGGCAGTGTTTTTAGTACGTCAGACGATTTAGTTATCTTGATATCTTCAACCTCATTTTGCCGTATTGTCAGGCCTTTTGTGTGATGGGATCTCCGTGGATGATCGTAATTCTAATAGCAAGGCTTATATATTGGTCATACATAACTGGTAATTAGTTTACAGAATTAACAACGTATATAAAATATATTAATTAAAGGCAACGTTAATGAATAACTTCTATATTTCAGCAACGTCACGTTGCCATCTTCAGCAACATAAAGATATGGTATGTGCACACAGGCACTAACAAAAGCAAATGAGGAAGAAATCAAGAAACTAATATTGTTCCGAAAGTCCTAATATTATATTATAATATTAGGACTTTAATAGGACTATAATATTAATATATTTAGGACTTAGGACTATAATATTAATATATTTAGGACTTAGGACTATAATATTATAATATTAGGACTTTAGGAACAATATTAGTTTCTTGCTTTCATCCTCATTTGCTTTTGTTAGTGTCTGCGTGCTCATACCATGTCCACAAACCACATCCTCAACACTTTCTTAGCCAATGGCTATAACCCCCGAAAAATCCCAAAAATACTAAAACCAGTAAACCACAACCCCCCCCCCCTCCTCCACAATAAAGATTACACCAAATCTATCACCATCCTCTACATCCAGAACACCTCTGAGAAAATAACCAATATCCTCAAAAAATATGACCTTACTTCTTGTTACAGACCATATAAAAAGTTGGCATCCTTTATACGCTCTACCAAAGACCAACCACTTCCCCTACATCTACCAGGTGTATACCAGGTCCCTTGCAGCTGCAAATTGTCCTACTTTGGCCAAACAGGCAGGACAGCAAATGTAAGGATTTCAGAACACAAAGACTACATCTGGTTTCACCAGTACAGCCACTCTGGGCTGGCAGACCATGCCTTAGATACCCACCATAGAATATGTTGGAAGAAAACAAAAATAATACACCGCAGCAAGTTTAAATACGAAAGATTATTCAAGGAATCATCAGCAGCTCTAAAAAACATTCCTAATCTCAACAAATTTGGGTGCATGAAACTACCCAAAATTTAGGAGACTTACATTATGAGAACTTCAGCCCAACTGCCAAAAAAACAAATTAGCCTGCCAGAAGGTACCATTAGGACTTTAGGAACAATATTAGTTTCTTGCTTTCTTCCTCATTTGCTTTTGTTAGTGCCTGCGTGCACATACCATATCTTTATGTTCCTGAAGATGGCAACGTGACGTTGCCGAAATATAGAAGTTATTCATTAAAGTTGCCTTTAATTAATATACTTTATATGCATTGTTAATTCCGTAAACTAATTACTAGTTTCACTAGATTTGATGAGGGTTGTAACCATGAAATTTCATTAATGTTTTGATAATAAGAAGTTCTTATTGTAACTTGAGGAAGAGGAGCACACCTTATGTGCTCTGTTAATTAAAGACTTGATGACACCAATTTTTTGAGATGTGTGATGAGCAGACTTTGATGAATGCATCTGAAAGTAAAGGTAGGTTTTCAATAAACACTGCTTGATAAATTACCGGAGACTGTGTAGCACTCTGTTTCCACCTTTGTCAAATTATATTTTGAACCATTTGGAAGATACCTTGTTTTCATCCATTCATCCCCAATACCCTCACATTGGTTTTGTTATGTTGATATCTTTGCTGTTTGTTATATTGATGTCTTTGCTGAAAATGAACTTACAACTTTCCTACAACAAATTAATAGCCTTCACCCATGTATTCAACTATGGAAAAAGAAAAGGCTGGTAGTTTACCATTCTTGGACATCCTTCTTACGCATACAGCCTTCGGTAATTTATCAAGCAGTGTTTATCGAAAACCTCCCTTTACTGGTAGATACATTCGTCATAAGTCTGCTCACCACATCTCTCAAAAAATTGGTGTTAACAAGTCTTTAATTAATAGACCATATAAAGTGTGTTCCTCTCTCTCAAGCTTACAACAAGAACTTCTCAATATCAAAACTTTAATGGTATTTAATGGTTACAACCCTAATCAAATCCAGGAGATAATTGACTCCTATGTTCTAACACCTCAGGATTCTTAAACAGACTGCAGGGTTTTAACTTTAAACCATCGACATAACTTAAATACAGATCTTTGTTATATTCCCATGCTTTCTCGACTATTTGTCGTAAAGTGAAGATCTGATCCTGACAGCCTGTATTTGGCCTGAATACAGCTTGTTCTTCACCAAGCTTTTCTTCCACAATTCTTCTCAAACGTTTCTCAAGTATACTAGCATAGATCTTGCCGGGAACACTCAATAGGGAAATACCTCTGTAATTCTCACATTCAGTTTTATTTCTCTTTTTATATATGGGCACTATGAGAGCTCTACTCCAATCATTGGGAATTTGTCCCTCTGTCCAGGCTTTCTGAACTATGCAGTGCAGCCACTGCAAGACTTTTATACCACCATACTTCAGCATTTCTGGTCGAATATCATCTACTCCTGCTGCCTTTCCACATTTCAAGCCTTTGATGGCTTTTTCTACTTCAAGTATGGATATGTATTCCTGACTGCATGCCTGGTCAGTTTTTTTTTATCACTGTGCTGTCATCACTGCTTGTTTCATTTAGCAGTTTTTCAAAGTAATTACTCCATACTTTAAGGTTATCTTTTTCTCTCATTTTGATGTCACCTTTATCATCTCTAACTCCTTTTACAGCACTCTTTTCTCTATTCTTAAGCTTCTTCAATAACCTCCAGAATATTTTGCCACCTTCTTGATATTTATTTTCTATATTCTTGCTAAAGTCCTCCCATTACTTTTTTAGCTAGTTTTACACACTGTTTAGCTTTCTTACATTTGTCTCTATTTTCTCTAAGAGCACAAGCTGACTTATTTGCCAGGAACTTTTGATATGCTTTCTTCTTTTCCTTCACTGCCTCTTTAACTTCCTGTGTCCACCATGGAGTTCTAATTTTTCTATCCTTGCAGACAACTTCACCACATGCCTCTCTAGCTGAATCAATCCCTTATATTTTTGGCATCTCTAAACCTATTGGTGGAATTTTGAAGAAGTATCATCTCGTTCCCACATATTTTCCTGTCAACAAAATTTCTCATCTGTTGCCATCTACAAAAGGCAAACTGTCACCTCTATCATTAGCTGGTGTTTATCAGATACATTGTGAATGTAATCTATTATACTTTTGGCAGACAGGCCGTTCTGTTGAAAAATGAGTTAATGAACATCAATATTATATTGAATACATAAAACCTCAAAAGTCTGGTCAGTCACAACATTGTATTGACACTAAACTCAGTATCTAGTGAGATGAAGCTCGTCTTCTCCATAGAAGCTGGTTTAAATATAAATGCCTTTTCAAAGAAGCCATTTTACATCAGCTAAATCTGAATCAGAACGATTGTCTTCCCCCCCCCCCACGCAAAAAATATCTTATGTAACCATCAAAAATAGTTTTAATAATATTTTAATTATATTATTTATTAATATTAATTTCTAGCACGTGGCAATAGTTTTTAATTGGTAAGTCCCCGACTGCTGTATGTACCTTATATTCCCATTCCTTTGATTTGCTTATCTATACACTGTTATTTTCAGTATGAAATATCTGTACATTCATTTCATTAAAGTTAATTACTGTGATTATCATGCAATTTATTGTTTATAGTCATGCCACAGGTACCTTTAAAGATTAAAATCAATGATGGACAAAAGAAGTACAATATGTCTTTTGGGAAAATCCAATGGGGAAACATGACCACAACACTGACCCAAATCACAGTGGATTGATGTTATCAAATTTTCAGGAGTGACATGGAGAAGGAGAGCTATTGACAAACAGCTTTGGAGTAATTCTGGAAAGGCCTTTATTCAGCAGTGGATTGACAGTGGCTGCTGCTGGTGATGATGATATAAGAATATGACATTCTCGATTTTACCTCTTGGCCCTTGAAAACAAAAATATTTACTGTTCAGTCTTCCTCATAAAAATTTTGCCAATCTCTGATCTAAACAGTAGCACAGAAAATGAATCCCAGATATAAAGAAGTGATTTGGATAATTTAGAGAAATGGACAAAGCTAGTAACAATGGTAAGTGCCTGCTGTATTTCTCAGAATGTGTATTAATCATTACTAATGCCATGTTTCAACATAAAGATCTGCACAAGTTCACAATGAAAGAAGACACAACAAAAAAAGAATAGTCCAATTGGCTATATTATAGTTAACAGTGATGTCTTCATGCTGGTTTAGGATAGAAAATGGGGTTTGAAATTGGAAGTGATCATTGCACGGTTTTAAACAAAAAAAAAAAATGAATATAATGTTGAAAAGAAAATATGTAAACAATTTTAAAAGTATTCAAGTTCAATAGCTTTTACAGGTGGACTGTAGACTCAACTCTACACATTATTATTATTATCAGAGATCTTCAGGGAGTCAAGCACTCATTGAGGAAGCTCATACATCACACCTGTTATACCTTCTCTAAAACACATGCACACTAGATGCACTCACCACTTCAACAGGTAAACTATTCCATTCACTCTCTCACTCACTGTTCTGTGAGAGAAATATCTAGCTCTCACCATTCTTAACTTCAAATAAACCTACCCTCCATGGATGCTTGCTGGTCCCTTCTCCACCTGACATTTCAAAAGAAGTTTATGCAGGCAAAATTAAGGTTTCCACCAAATTGGTTTCAAAAAATACAAAAAAATAAACAAACTAGTACTGGATTAGTTGCACAAGCTGAATTCTTATTCAGTTTGTGCAACAACTCTAATACCTCATCCTCATACACCTGCGTTTCTTCATCTAGTGAAGAGGTAACAGTGTACTCAATGTTGTGTACACCAGGTTGATAGCTTTTAACAAAATGAGCACTCATTAGTTGAACAACCTCTTCTGCATCTGTAACCCTCACTCCATCTGCATTTAGTAGAAACAAAATCTAATTACAAAGTAAGACTACTAAATGATTCAAGTATAAGAAATTTATACCAACAGAGAAATAATAACTACATTGATAAAATACAAGAAAATGAAGACATCGAGAAAGAATGGAATAATATAAAAGAAATTATTACATCAGCAGCATATGAAAGTCTAGGAACACATAAAAAATATCATAAAAATAAAAAAATTACATATATGGGACAATGAAATAAAAACAATAATTGAAAATAAAAAGCAGACTTTTAAAGATGGTTAAGTAGCAAAAAACAAGAAGAAGAAATTAAATATAAAAAAAAAGACGAGCAATAGTCAAAAGAGAAACCAGAAAGAGAGACAGAGAAAGCTGAGAGAAATTTGTATCATATCTAGAAAGCGACATTTACAAAATGATAATGATCATCATCAAATTGCTGCGATGTACCCTCAAGGGGTGTACAGAATATGATAGTACGACATGAAAAAAATTACATCATTACTAACTTCCGATCTACAATTTTCCTCCAAATCAGTCTGTTACTTGTCAAGACTCCAACATTATCAGATCTTATATTTCTATCATCTAAGGCACTTTGTACCATATCAATCCACCTATATCTTGGTCTTCCTCTGGGTCATTTTGCTGCCAACCTGGCAGAGAACACTTGTTTTGCTAATCTTTCTTTGCCCATTCTGTTTAAGTGACCATACCACCTGAGATTAGCTCTGCTAACGCATTCCTGGATGTTGACAATGTCAAGTTCTTTCCTAATATCCTCGTTTTTAATGTGATATTGCCATTGATGCCATCTGTTCACGCCTCTAATCTTTCTCAGGACTCATATCTGCAGACTCTAGTCTTTGGTCAAGTGTTTTACTTCTGACCCAGCTCTCAGATCCATAAGTTAAAATGGTTTGAACACTGTCTTGTATACAGCTAATTTAGTGTTCTGACTAATTTCTCTCTTATTCCATATGAATTTATTCAATTGACTTCCCACCATACCAGCTTTGCTGATTCCGTCGTCTATTTCTATATTTAATTTACCATCTTCACTAAAAATCGTGCCTAATTAGCTGAAATGTTTTACTTGTTCCACAGGTTCTCCATTCACAACACAGTTGACATTTTCAATGATTCTGCCTATTTTCATTGTCTTTGTCTTTTTAATGCTGACCTTCATACCATATCTATTACAACAGTTATTCAATTTAGTCAGAGAATCTTGGAAACTTGTAGTTGATTTATTTAGAAGTATAACATCATCCGCATAAAGCAAAGAGCTGACATTAACATCTCCAAATTTGATATCATGTTTAATACCACTTTCCTTCATAAAGTGATCCATATAGATAATGAATTTCAGAGGGGATAATGTACATCCTTGTCTCACACCAGATTTAACATTAAACCATTGTCCTGTACTTCCTTCAATCTTAACTCTTGATTTACAACTCAAATAAAGACTAAGTATTGCTTGGTATAATGCCCCATTGACACCATATAACTGTAGCGTATTGAATAGCCTCTCTCTTGGCACCTTGTCACATGCTTTTTGCAGATCGACAAAACTTAAATACAGATCTTTGTTATATTTCCATGATTTCTAGACTATTTGTCGTAAAGTGAAGATCTGATCCTGACAGCCTCTATTTGGCCTGAATACAGCTTGTTCTTCACCAAGCTTTTCTTCTACAATTCTTCTCAAACGTTTCTCAAGTATACTAGCATAGATCTTGCCAGGAACACTCAGTAGGGAAATACCTCTGTAATTCTCACATTCAGTTTTATTTCTCTTTTTATATATGTGTTCTATGAGAGCTCTACTCCAATCAGGCTTTCTGAACTATGCAGTGCAGCCATTGTAAGACTCTTATACCACCATACTTCAGCATTTCTGGTCGAATATCATCTACTCTTGCTGCCTTTCCACATTTCAAGCCTTTGATGGCTTTTTCTACTTCAAGTATGGATATGTATTCCTGACTGCATGCCTGGTCAGTGTTTTTTACAACTGTGCTGTCATCACTGCTTGTTTCATTTACCGTATAGTATCATGTATAATGCAATCCATGTATAATGCGAACTAGAAATTTTGTTTGAAAACTTGCCCTAAAATGCCATGTCCACATGTAATGCGATCTGTCAATCTTGTTCCATAACATTATAAATAGTACAATACGAATTAATGAAAGAAATATTTATTTTAAAACAAAATGTCAAAATCCTTTAAATTCTTCTTCATCTTTTTAGTCATCAAACATTTCATTTATAAATTCATCTGTAGGGATTGTGTCATTAGCGTAGCAGTTGTCGTCATCGTCTTCATGCTCTCCATTTTGTTGTGCATCATCCTCACTTTCGTATACGATCTTCAGATCCATCCATTGAATTACTTATTCCACATTTATGAAATGAGCGTTGAAGTATACATTTTTGGTTGTTTTATAATAGAAATACAATTTTATCAATACAGACCAGTATTTTACAATAAAAAACATATATTCAAACCTACCAGTTTCACCAGCAAACTGTCTGGCTTTTTCAAGGTATTTAAGGAGATATGAAAGTTAGTAAATGCAAATTAAAAGGAACAAAAAACATTGTAAACCAAACTAGTATCTATGGTTACACGTTTTGCGTGACAGAGATGACTTATTGTTCTTATTCATTATCACGCATGCGTGTTTGTTGTAGACTTGTAATGTGATTACTGGCTAGCTGTAGTTCAGATTGATTGAGAGAGAGGATCAAGTTTTTCCACGAACTGTTTAGAATTACACCCTGATTTCTGTTGAGGTTTCCGCCAGTTATTAGTACTATTGTGGCTTCCTTAAATACACGATGCCTGTAGTCGTCATCGAGATATGGCATGGAGCTGTTTTGCCAATCTATCGTGTGGTTAGACGTGCAGAAATGATGTGCTAAGCCGGAAGAGATGCTTCTGTTGTGGTTTACATCACCAACATGTTCTTTTTGTCTAATTTCTAAACTTCGTGAAGTTTGTCCGATGTAGGCAAGACCACAGGAGCAGGGAATGTAATATACTCCTGGATATTTGTGGAACGGAACTTTATCTTTTGGTGATCCTAAAACTTGTCTGATGTTGGTGGTTGGTTTGAAGATCACTCTGATGTTGTGGGCTCTTAGTATTCTTGCTATTTGATAAGAAATTGACTTGATGAAAGGTATCACTACAGTAGAAACGTGCTGATGGTGGGATTCTTCTTGTCTGGGGTTGTCATTGTATAGATATTTTTTGATGATATTTCGAGGATATCCATTTTGTGATAATGTGTTGGCTATTAGTGAGAGTTCATTCTGTGTATCCTCCTCTTCTGATATAAACTTTTTGGCTCTATGTTTCAACATGTGGATAATACTCAGCTTGTGTGACTTGTGATGGTTTGAAGTATAGTGAAGATATCTTCCAGTATCTGTGGGCTTTCTGTAAATGGATAATTTGACACTGTTAGGTTGTTTTTTTATCAAAATATCTAAAAAGTGCAGTTGGTTATTGTTTTCTACTTCCAGAGTGAATTTTATCTTGCTATGTATTGAGTTGATTTTATCTACAAACGATTTAAGGTTGTCTAAGCTGTCTTGCCATATGATGAATATATCATCCACATATCTCCACCATGTAGATGGTCTCGGAGAGATTGCAGAGAGAATTTCTTTTTCAAGTTTTTCCATGAAAAGGTCTGCACAAGATGGTGATAGTGGGCTTCCCATTGCTAGGCCTTCTAATTGTTGGTATATGGTGTTGTTAACCTTGAATAAATTAGATTGAAGGCAGTGTCTAAACATCTGTGTGTGATGTCTAGAGGAAAGAGGTCTTGGATGATGTTTATTACCTCTTCTACTGGAACATTGGTGAAAAGGGATACAACATCTAGGCTGGCTAGCATGTCAGTTGGTGCAATCTTAATGGCTTGGAGTTTATTTACAAAATGTTGACTATTCTTGATATAGGATTCTGTTGATCTTATTTTATTATTTAATAAGTTTGCAAGATGCTTTGCCAAAAGGTAGGTTGGTGATGATCTTCCATCAACTATTGGACGGAGAGGTATATCCTGTTTATGTATTTTAGGTGTTCCATATAGTCTTGGGGTGATAGGATGTGAGGATTTTAGTGTTCTCTTCACTTCTTCTGGCCAATTGTTATAATTTCTGATTAGTTGGTTTGTTTCATTATGATTTTTAATTGTGGGGTCTCTGTCTAGGATTTTATAAGTTGAGGTGTCTGATAGTAATACGTTTAACTTATCATAATAATCTTTAGAGTTTAGAGTTGGAACACCTAAAATACATAAACAGGATATACCTCTCCGTCCAATAGTTGATGGAAGATCATCACCAACCTACCTTTTGGCAAAGCATCTTGCAAACTTATTAAATAATAAAATAAGATCAACAGAATCCTATATCAAGAATAGTCAACATTTTGTAAATAAACTCCAAGCCATTAAGATTGCTTGGAGTAAACTAACTTTCATATCTCCATAATACCTTGAAAAAGCCAGACAGTTTGCTGGCGAAACTGGTAGGTTTGAATATATGTTTTTTATTGTAAAATACTGGTCTGTATTAATAAAATTGTATTTCTAAATGAGCGTTGAATCATTTCAGATGATATTGAATCCCATACTTCTTTATCCCAGCTGGTGACTAGGGTGATCTCAGGCTTCTGAAAATTCCCATCCTTTGTCATCTTCACCAAACCAGATGACATGCATTCTCTCCATTTTTCACGTAAGTGATCTCTTTAAACGGTTATTCAAGCTGACATCAAGCGACTGCAAAATGGAAGTCAGACCACCTGGTATGACTGCTAGGTCTGTACGTAGCTCACGTGCTTTCTCTTTACTTGCCTCCATTAAATGTGCCCGGAACATATCCCAGACTAGCATTGTTGATGTAACAAGCTTGTTACAATGTTGTTTGTAACAAGCTGATGTAACAAAGCAAGCTTGTTACATCAACTCGCTTTGTTGATGTAACAAGCTATCTGGACGTATGTTCCATATTTGATCCAGCCACAATTGTACACCTTCTTCATCCATCCAACCTTTCTGATTGGCGCAAGCAATTACACCTGTGAAAATTTCATATGCTTCGGAATTTTCTTCCTTTTAAATATCACTGTCAGTTTTAATTTGGTTCCATTTGCCATGCATGCCAGAACAACTGTAAAATGCGTTTTTTCATGTCCCATTGTTTTTATGAAGACACCCTTTTCACCAACTGAGTTTACTGTTCGATTCCCAGGCATATCAAAGTACATGGACGTCTCATCCATATTGCTAATTTGGGAAAGTTTATATCCGTGACACTTCCATAATTTTATGATAAATTTAAGGAAGGACTGAACTTTTTCTTCAAGCTGCTTTGGTAACTTCTGCGCAATTTTTGTTCGATGTCGTAATGTTAATGCTTTGTGTTCCATAAATCTGTTGCCCCACCCAGGCGAAGCAAGAAAAGATGAAATACCTGGTGTGTCCTTGAATTTACCATTCTTGAGTTGTAGAGCTCGAAAACTAATTGCATTTCTTGTTACTATAATGCCATCTTGTCGTTGCATCAAAATCTATTCATTTAGCTCTTCGAGTTCTCCATGACGGGCACGTTTCGTTTTAGGGATTTTTTCATGACTGTCTTTTTGCTTATGCCAAAGTCTAATATTACTCTCTGCTACACCAAATTCTCTCATAGCAACATTATGTTCTTCTACAAACTGCATGACACGCAATTTAAATCCTGCTTCAAAAGATGAACGTTTATGTGTCTGTTGGCTCATTTTCAGCAAGGTTTGTTTAATGAATAATATTTAAAATGAACTCTGGTTAAACCGATATGCCTAACTGTGCTCTATCTATCTCACTGTGCTCTATCATTTGGCGACCGAGCGCACATTATGTGCAGATACGATGCGCACTCGGTCGCCGAATGCAAGTGGGTCAAGTAGATTTGGTTGCATAGGCATTAGGTAGTATATATTGTGTGTGCAAGTCTAATAAGATGTTATATTTTTTAGAATCTGCATATAATGCGAAATCCTAACTTTAAGTAGTATTTTTTACTATAAATTTTTCGCATTATATGCGATAATATACGGTAGCAGTTTTTCAAAGTAATTACTCCATACTTCAAGGTTATTTTTTACTCCCGTTTTCATGTCACCTTTATCATCTCTAACTCCTTTTACAGCACTCTTTCCTCCATTCCTAAGCTTCTTCAACAACCTCTTCTTGCCAAAGTCCTCCTATGACTTTTGTTTAGCTAGTTTTACACAGTGTTTAGCTTTGTTACATTTGTCTCTGTATTCTCTTAGAGCACAAGCTGACTTATTTACCAGGAACTTTTGATATGCTTTCTTCTTTTCCTTCACTGCCTCTTTAACTTCCTGTGTCCACCAGGGAGTTCTGATTTTTTTTATCCTTGCAGATAACCTCACCACATGCCTCTCTGGCAGAATCAATCAATGTTTTCTTCAGAGTTTGCCACTGAATCTCCAAGGTTTGATTCCTGTTCTCAAACTCTTTCATTTTTTCTTCAATAATCTTTGTGTATTTGTCTACAGTTCACATCTGAGAGCTGCTCAACTTTTATTTGTTTTAAAACTTTCTTACATGTTATTCTTTTCAATATGAAATTCAATTTTATCCTGCTCAAGACTAAATAGTGATCACTTCCAATTTCAAGCCCTCTGTACACTCTGGTGTCTTGCACCAGGGAGAAAACATCACTATCAACAATAACATAGTCAATGAGACTTCTTATTTCTTACCTCTTCTCTCCATGTGAATTTGTGCACATTTTTATGTTGGAACATGGTGTTAGTAATAACAGTCCATGTCCTAAGCAGAATTCCAACAGATATTTGCCATTATTATTAGCTTTGCTCTTTTCTCCAAATTTTCCCAAAATATTTCTGTATGTCTCACAGTCATTTCCTACTCTGCTATTTAGATCCCCAACAAGGACCAACTTTTCCTTTTTCATTGTGTCAGTTGCTTTTTCTAAAGCCTCAAAAAATTCCTCCACTTCTACCTCAGTAGAACCTTCTGTGGGACCATGGCACAAATAAGTCTCGTTGTCCAGTTCCCCATTCTGATATTTGCCCACATCACTCTACTTGAGACTGCCTGCCATTCAAGAAGATTAGCCTCGTATTTAGTGTTGAATACTATGGCTACTTTGTATTTATTGCTCAGAAATATCTCACCAGTTTTTGTCTTTTTTGTTTCAGTCACTCCTATTATGTCAAACTGGTACTTATCTAATTCGTCAGCTAGCTCCATTTCTTTGCCATTCAGGCATCTTATGTTGATAGTACCGTTCTTTAACTCTGGTGATGTTGAGTTGGGGTGTGTTTTCAGATTTTTTCCAGTAGCTGACTTTTTGCTGCATATAAAATTCTAAAACACATGAATGCAGATTTAAAAGAAACTGCAAATATAAATTGTGAAACAGACTTAAAAGAATTCTTGGATTACTTTACAGATCTTTCAACAGATAATATAACATAGACAAAAATTACACCAAAAACTTACAAAATGCTTTAAATGATATAATAATGTTGAAAGGACAATCTAAATAAAATAAAAAATGGTAAATCAGCAGGAGAAGACTGGATAAACTCTGAACTGTATAAATTCGGTGAAAAAAAATTGCATCAGAGAATCTTAAAGTTTTTAAATAAAATATACACAAATAGACATATACCAATAGAATGGAATACAAGTATAGTAATACCTATATTTAAAAGGGGGATAAAACAAATCCTTCTAATTAGAGAGGTATCAGTTTATCGAAAACATGCTACAAAATATATAGTAGAATGCTTAATGAAAAATTGAAAATATACAGTGAAAAAATATTATTAGAATTCAAAACAAATTTAGAAAATGACTCTCTACAATGGATTCAGATTTTTGTTTAAAACTACTTATAGAAAAAAGAAGAGAATTTAATTTAGAAACTCATGTTACTTAAGAACAAAGAAAAATGAATAGCAGAGTTTCAAGCACTAAAACAACAAGGAAGCAACAGACAATCCAGACACCATATCCAGAGGAACAGCCAGTTACAAACGAACAATACAAGGAGCAGCCAATCACCTATGATTGAAGTCAGGAGCAACCAACCTCCAATGGACCATGGCTAAGTTATTAACAATCTAGCTAAAACTTTAACATAGAAGAACGAGAATCTTGCACTTCTGGAAAAAGGCCTGAACTCCGCCATTGCACCGAGGTCAATTAACAAATTAGATTTCATTTTTCATATCGAAAGAGGTCTAAGGTCCCTTCCCTCCAATTTAACAGAAAAAATATGAATGGAAACAAGATTAGAAACATCACACTCAATGATGAAGATTTATTAGTTAGGTTTGACATAATTGCCCTTTTCATTAATGTCCATATCAATGATACTATTATTCTCTTACAGAACTTATTTCTGCCCAACATGATGGCTCTATTTGCCCATGTGCTCTGCTCTGGGTTGTGTGTAAAAATAATTTTTACCTACAAAAAGAAGGTATGGGCATGGGCTCACCCCCCTCCGCAATAGCTAGGACTTTTACATGGAAGACTTCGAGCAGTGAGCTCTAGATTTGGCCAGCCTGAACCCAAAGTCTGTCTCAGATATGTTGATGATATTTTTGCCATTTGGCCCCATGGCCATGAAACATTAAATACATTCCTAGGCCACCTGAATAAACAACACAAATGTATCCAATTCACATTGAAATCGAAAGCAACAACTCTCTTCCTTTTCTAAACACACTCATCACACGTCTTACCTCAGACTGTCTCTCCTTCAATCTACCAAAAACCTACACACATGGGCCAATACATACATAAAAATTCATACCACATCCAACGCTAGGAGTCATCAGCACCCTCAAACACAGAGCCTTAACAATTTGCTCTAATGAACAAGCTCTGAACCATGAATTCGAAATCATTAACCAAACATTTGTAAAAAATGGTTCACAAGATCCTCCATATCTCCAAGGTTTGGTTCTCATTTTGAAACTCTCATATTTTCTTCGATGATGTGTGTGTATTTGAGTCTACAGTTCACATTCAAAAGCCACTCGATTTTGATTAGTTTTAAATCTTTTTTACACACTTCTTTTCAGTATGAAATTTAGTTTTACCCTGCTCAAAACTAAATTGATCACTTCACTTCCAATTTCAAATCCTCTGTATATTCTTGCATCCTGAACCAGAGGGAAAACATCACTGTCAACAATAACATGGTCAGTGAGACTTTTCTTATTCCTTGTATCTTCTCTCCATGGAAATTTGTGCACATTTTAATGTTGGAACATGGTGTTAGTAACAACTAGTTGATGTCCGGAGCAGAAATCTACTTTTACTTTCCATTGCTGCTTCTTGTGTTGATAGTACCAATTTTGATCTCTGTTGATGTTGATTTGAATTTGAATGTGTTCTGGGATTTGTTTCAGCAGCTGACTTCATTGTTCGACCTTGTTCCCTGATGAAAACAATGAGGGCCTTGTTTAACTGGGTGACGTCCCACCTGGTGCGAAATTCTGAACTTCAGCGTAATATAAACCAAAATGCTGACCTGGTTGACCTAGTGGTTAGTGTATAGCTCCCCAGCCAAAAAGGCTGTGGGTTCGAATCCTACCATAGGTATGGATGTTTGTGATTGTCTGTGAAAATACCAGTGATGGTGGGCAATAGATGATGATGGTAATTGCAATTTGTTGTATATGGTGGATTGAGTGGTGGAGACAGTCGTGAGAGTTGTAGAGTAGGTGCCCTTCCTTGACCTTGGAGTACCTTGGACTACCTGGAGGTGTCACGTAATAATAATAAAAAAATAAATAAAATAATCACTCGATGTGATCAAACAGATGAACTTCCTAATCTTAACAATAATGGCAGCATAAAAATCTCAAGAAATTTGGATTGCACACATTTAGCCCACTTGAGCTTTTTGAGTTTTCCAGCAAACTCTTATTTTATAACTCTAAGCAATAATTTCTACTCTTTTTCTTCTATATTATTACCATCTATATTATATTTTTCTAGCTTAGTATCTCTCTTAATGATTTGTAGCCAAATAGATAATGATAATAATAATAATAATAATAATAATAATAATAATAATAGGACTCTAGCTTTGATGTAGTAAGGTTTTTTTTTTTTCACCAGAAGTCATGCCAGTAATTTTAAAGGTTGACCAAATTACTTAACTTGAGCATACCATATAGATTGTAATGTAGCTTGTTTCTTTGTATATATATATGTATACTCCAGATGATGATCATGATATGAAGGTCAAAATGTCTAATGATTATTTTGGTTTATATTAAACTGAAGTTTTACTATAACACAATAGTTGTTTCCATAATTTTTTATAATGAATGTTGATCAACATGTAACCTTGAAGGAAGAAATGTCTTGTTTCATTTTCAGTTATATCCCGAACAGAAATATTAATATTTCTTTTACAGGCTGGGAGAGTATTTTTCATAGTAACATAATTTCTTAATATATAATATATATGTTCTAAGAGATGTGAGTAGTAGATTTTTTACACGGAGAACTGTGAGTGAATGGAATACATTACCAGAATATATTGTTAATGCTGGAAATTCTAAGGATTTTCAGATTCAGGATGAGTCTACAGATTTACTTAATGGAGGGTGTGATAATAATAATCACAGTTTTAGTTTCATTATCAAAAATTTATAAGTTATTTGATACAGTTATCTAGGAAAGAAAGAAGGGTTTGAATTTTTTTAAAAAAAAGGTGCACATGATCAACTTTTTATTTTTGGTGTGGGGGTTCCCTCCTATTCATCCTGCTGATATTTCGAATACAGTGGTACCTCACTTACGAACTGCTCGACATACGAACTTTTTGAGATAAGAACTTTTTTCATATCCCATTTTGACCTGTAGATACGAACCGTGATGCTTCTACTTTCAAATGAACTAAAGCCTGTTTTACATTATAATTTTTATAAACTTTTTATGCACGTTTAGCTGAGTGCGCTGAACCGTCTCTAGTGTAACGATTATCTTTACTACATTGTATTTATCTGAAATATGATGAACACTGCACATATGAGGGTGGTCTGAAAAGTTATCGGTCTCGACCATAGATGGCAAAACTATCGGCACGATTCTTTTTTCTAGGTTGGTACATCTGTCGTAAGCATCCATGTGAAATTGCAAGTCGTTCTATCAAGTAGTTTGTTTTATACGGCTATCTGAAGCAAAAGTGTTGTCTGCATCCCTTGAAATGGATAAAATTGAGTATCATGCAGTTATAAAATTCTTTGTAAAAGAAGGTTTAACGCCAAAAGAAATTCATCCGAAATTCATAAAAGTTTATGGTCACTCTTCTCCTTCATTTTCAACAATTAAGAAATGGACTGCCAAGTTTAACCATGGCTGTACCAGCCTTGAAGATGATCCACATGAAGGACGTCTAAAAAGTGTAACAACACCATAAATCATTGATGAAGTGCATGATATGGCATTAGATGACTGGCAAGTCAAAGTGTTTGAAATTGCTGAGACTATAGGCATTTCAAAAGAACATGTGGGATATATTTTGCATGAAGAATTACAAATGAAAAAGTTTTGCGTAAGATGGTTGTCATGCTTGCTCACAGCAGATCAAAAACACACTCGCATAAAAATCTCTGAACAGTGCTTGGAGCATTTTAACAAGAATAAAACTGATTTTGTGCATCGATTTACTATGGATGAGACTTGGATTCACCATCACACACACTAGAATTCAAACAGCAGTCATAACAGTGGAGAAAAGCCAGTTGTTCAGCACCAAAGAAGACAAAGTCATGGCATCGGTGTTTTGGGGGTGGTAAAGGCATTTTGTTCATTAATTATCTTGAAAAGGGTAAAAGAATAACTGGGAATATTATTCTGATCTTTTAACCAGAGTAGATGAAAAAATTCGTGAGAAAACACCCGGTTTGCATAAGAAAAAAAATCATCTTTCATCAGGACAATGCACCTGCCCACAAAAGTGTTTTGGCAGTGGGAAAATTAAGGGATCTGCACTATGAATTGCTGGAACATCCACACTATTCCCCAGATTTGGCTCCCTCTGACTTCAGTCTCTTCCCAAAACTAAAACTCTTCCTCTCTGGTCAGCGTTTTTCTTCGAATTAAGAGGTGAGTGCAGCTGTAGAGAAGCATTTTGCAGATCTTACTGAGAATCACTACAGGGATGGGATAATGGTGCCGAAGCATCACTGGAATAAATGTATTAGTCTTAAGGGAGATTATGTTGAAAAATAAAAATAATTTTGAAATTATGAATTCGTTTTTTCATTGTTAGGCTGAGAACTTTTCAGACCACTCTTATATTTGCTTTTTTGTGTATCTATTTCAGTATTTGTGTAAACAAACAATACACTTTGTGAAGATTTTTTTAAATTCATGTTTAATTTTTTCTTTTTATAAGTGACGTGTTTTATTGTAGCTTCACGTTTATTTTCTGAATAATCTAGTAGATAAGCGTCATATCACTGATCAGCATATTATTTTCAACATGGGGGCCAAAGAAAACTAAGAAAGAAGAGAAGAAGAAAATCACAATAGAAATTAAGAAAGAGATTGTGGGAAAATATGAGAAAGGGGTCAGGCAAAGTGATCTTTGCAAACAGTGTGACTTGTCCAATCTACCATAGCTACAACTGTGAAGAAAGCAGATTTTATAAGGAACTGGATGTGGCCAAAGGAGTAGACATGCAACTGAAAGGAGATAGTGTATCTCAAAACATGGTCTGTTTACAAGCTCAAACTATTTACAAAGATCTTTTGCAGAATTTGCCATTCATTAGCAGTAGCAAAGACATTGGTGAAGAGTTTAAAGCTAGCAAAAGATGGTTTGAGAAATTCTAGAATGGAACCAGTATCCATAGAGTTGTTAGACATGGAGAAGGTGCTGGTGCTGACAAAGAAGCCACTGAAAGGTTCAGAAACTGATGGAGTCAGAAGGTTATAGACCAGAACAAGTTTTCAACTGAGATGACATTGGGCTTTTCTGGAAGAAAATGCCTAAGAGAACGTTCATCACTAAGGAGGAAATGGCATTGCCAGGACACAAGCCAATGAAAGACAGACTAACTTTGCTTTTTTGTGCCAATGCCAGTGGTGACCTGAAGATAAAACCTCTATTGGTTTACCACTCTGAAAATCCTAGAGTCTTTAAAAAGCAGAAAGTTAGCAGGCACAAACTCAGCATTATGTGGAGAGGTAACAGCAGAGCCTAGGTAACTAGGCAATTCTTCTGTGAGTGGGTGACAGAGGTCTTTGCTTCCACATTAAAACAGTCTCTACAAGAAAAGGGTCTACCTGAGAAAGTTCTTCTTATAATGGACAATGCTCCATCATATCCACCATAGTTGGAAGAAGATTTGGATGAAGAGTTTAATTTCATTAAAAATATGTTATTTCCAACTTCAAAAAGCTTTATACCAAAGCTCTTTTCCAAAGTTGTTTCAAAGTTATTACTGATACAGAATTAACCCTGAGGGAATTCTGGAAGAATCACTTCAATATTCTTCATTGTTTGCATCTTATTAGTCAGGCATGGGAAGATGTTTCTGTGAGAACTCTAAAATCAGCCTGGAAAAAGGTATGGCCCTACTGATGAGAAGGAAAAGCAAATGTCTTCAGAGGATGAAGAAGACAGCAACAAAAAGGGAGCAATTCCAACAAGTGACGTAAAAAATCTTGAAGCACTGGGCGGAATTGCAAGAATTGGTTAACAGGTGGCATCCAAATCAAGGTGTTCTTACAAGAGATTACAACAAATATCTTCTGCTCTCAGAACTGAATGAAATAACATCTGTGTCGCAAATGTTAGTGACCAATCAGAAAGGAAGTATAAAGAAAATTTTTCTGCTAAAATTGAAGATCAAGGTTAGATCATACTATAATTAAGATCATACTATAATTACATAGCGTTTTGATGATCGTATCTCGTGCCTCCTTTGCAATGTTATATGAGTGTGTTTTCCTTACTTTTTTATTTTAAAGTATTTTCCCAAGTTTTAATCATAAGTAAAAGAATTAGTGAGCAAAAAAGTGGATGTGTGAAAAAGATTCGAAAAGTAATCTCATTGGAAGAAAAACTTGAAATAATAAAGAAAAATGAACAAGGCAAGTCCAGAGCAAAGATAGGACTAGAACACAAAATGGGTGAATCAAGTATAAGAGCAATTTTAAGCAAAGCTGCTAAATACAGAGAAAAAGGTAAGGCTGCTTCAAGTTCATCATGCATGCAGACCACTTGAAATCAAAGTATTATAATGATTGAATTAGAAAGACTTCTTTCTACATGGATCGAAGATTGTAACCAAAAACGGATCCTGCTAAGCACTGATCTTATTAAATCAAAAGCATTAAGTATATTTGCAACCTTGAAAGAAAGGACTATCAATGATGTAAATGAAGAATTCCACATTAGTGCTGGTGGTTTGAGCGATTCAAAAAGAGAAATGGCCTACATAATGTTCGCATTGCAGGCAAAGCTGCAAGTGCAGATAAAGAGGTGGCTGCAAATTATCCAGATATTTTGAAGAAAATTGTGGAAGAAGGTGGCTATTGTGACCAACAAATATTTAATGTCGATGACACTGGCCTTTTTTTTGGAAGTGAATGCCTTCCAAGACTTTTCTGGCCAAATCAGAGAAATCTCAGTCTGGTTATCAAGTAGCAAAGGATAGAATTACTCTTCTATTAGGTGGTAATGCTGAAGGTGATCTGAAGTTAAAACCCATGGTAATTTATAGGGCACAAAATCCTAGGGCTCTCAAAGGCATTAATCAAGCTTTCCTCCCAGTTATTTGGAAATCTAACAAGAAAGCATGGATTACTAAACTAAATCTTTATTTGAAAGCTAGTTCACAAGTTATTTTCGTCCAGCAGTTGATAATTTTTGCAAGCGAAATAATCTTGATTTTAAAGCTCTGCTTATTTTAGACAATGCACCTGGTCACCCTACTTCTCTTGATTCATTGTATGAATCAAGAGAAGTAGGGTGAAACAAATACAACTTCTCTCATACAACCTATGGACCAGGGGATTATCGCAACCTTTAAGGCATACTACCTGAGAAGAACATTTAAACAGGCAATAGAAGCAAGATCTGGTGAGAATTCAATGACATTAGTAGAAGTCTGCAAGAAATTTAATGTTAAATCTGCTATTGAAAATATTCATCAATCTTGGAATGAAATTACTGCTAGCAGTATGCGAGCTGTTTGGAAGCACATTCTTCCACGTTGTGCAAAAGATTTTGGAAGCTTTTCAAATCAAATGGATAATGTTTTTGAAGAAATTGCCAACATTGGGTGTGAAGTGGGCTTTGATGAGATAAACGTTCAAGAGTTACTTAAATCTCACTTTGAAGACTTGAGTGGATTCCGACCTGCTAAATTTAGGTGCACAGCGGGAAGATCCCGAAGAATATGAAGAAAATTTAACCACTGATAGTCAGCCAAAAGAGATTTCACAGAAACAATTTGAAAATATTTTCATACAATTGAAGTTTTTAAGCAACAATGCTTGGAGGCTGACCCTGATGAAGAGAGAAGCAGTAAAATTTGCAGAAGAGTAGAAGAGGCAATAGGGCCATACCGTCGGTTGTATGAAAAAAATAAACAAAATGCCTTTCAAACTACGCTAGCTCAATTCTTTGTTAAGAAGTAGAATAATAAAATTTATATTCTGCTTGGTGTCGAACTGATTAGATCGTCGGCTTGTCGAGAGCTCCTGAAAAGATTAGTAGTATTTTGTGTTAACATTAGAAATTTTACTAGAATTTTAATTAGTATTGTTTGCTTTTTGTTTCTTGGTGTGTCTGTGCAATTTTTGCGTGTTTTTTGTTATTTTAATTATTAATTTTAAGATAACATAGCGTACATATGGCACCGATAAAGAAAAAAATGGCAGCCAGGTCGCCATGTTTGTTTAAGAGTTTTGATGTGAATGAATTTATGCAATGTGCTGTCTGTGAGATGTATGCCTTGCGAAGAGCAGTGGGAGTCTGGTTAGAAAGTGATAGTGGAGTTAATATGTGCAGAAAGTGTAAAGAGAATGAGGATTTCAAGCGTGTTTCGTGTGGCGAGAGTGATATCGTTAACGATAGTCAGAATGTAGAAAATGGTGGTGTGCTAGAGAATTGCATGGTAGTGCCAGATAGGTGTGAGAGCGTCGTTGAAAGTGTAAATGAAGGTAGAAATACAGAACGAATGATTGATTGGATTGATAATGAAAATGGTGAGATAAATGCGAGTAGTGAAATTGCCCATTTGAACGGTGCGATACACAGAGCTAAAAGGCAACTGGAGCATATGGAAAAATGTGTGCTGAACGTACCGACAAATAACCGGTGAAAGTCTGTGACGGCAAATAATAGAATGTTCGTAAACATCAATAAAATGAAGGAGTGAGTGCTGTATCGCTATTAAGAGGTGTAATAGTTGAGAGTTTAACGAAGTCGTACCAGCCGGGTGCGAACGTAAAGGACGTCAGCGAATCTATTCGACTGCAAAAACAGAGGGTGAAAGAGTTGATAATCGTGGCAGGACAAATGATTTGAAAGAGGACAAAATGGAAATAATAGAGGATGTGAGGGAATTATTTGAGCTAGCAAAAGAGAAGAGTGAGAGAGTTAGGATGGTGAGTATCTTACTGCGGTATGGCAGTGAAGTGTTTAGAAGGAGGGCCATAATTGCCAATGACTTTATGCGTGGGTTATGCATGGAGAATGGTGTGGAATGAGTTCAATGTGCAAAAGGACTTATATAAGATGGATGGATTACATTTGAATGGAGTTGGTGTATGGAGACTTGAAAAAGTGTTGATGAATGATGTGGAAGTGGATGTACAGACTCAGGGAAACTAGATTTATTAAGAGGAGGGGGCGGAGTGGATATGCAGACTTTAGGGAGGCAGTTGAGTGTATGAATGAGTATATTATGCCCGAGCGAGTACGAAGGACAACAAATCAGAATGGGATAGTTAGTATAAGTCATCAAAGTAGGGATAGGACAATTGGGCTTCTGCAATTCATGTACACTAATGCCAGGAGTATTAGGAACAAGAAGGAAGAGTTTCTGGCCATGGTTGGCACTTCCAGGCCACAGGTTGTTGGTATTAGTGAAACATGGCTGACAGAAGATGATAACGCTAGTGGGATTGAATGCGACAGGTATAGCGTGTTCAGGAGTGACAGGGTGAATAAAAAGGGGGGAGGAGTGTTATTGATGATGGCTGATGAGCTGCAGCCAAGGAGTATAGAAGTTGAACTGCAGGATAGAGAAAAGAGCACATTTGAGGCTGTTTGGTGTGATATAGAATCTAGCAGAACAAAATATACAATTGGGTGTTGCTATAGACCAGGTGATGGAATAGATGGTGGGGATAGTATGCATAGGCAAATAGAAGAAATGAGTGGAAGGAGGGTAATTATTATGGGTGATTTCAATTATGGTAACATTGACTGGAAAGAGGAGATGGCACATGGGAGGAAGGAATCGGATTTTATGCGGTTATTAAGGGACAACTATCTACGGCAACATGTAGTGGAAAATACCAGGGGGCAGAGAGTGCTGGACCTTGTAATTGCAACTGAGAATGTGGCTGTAACGAACATGACCATGTTGCCACCAATTGGTGAGAGTGACCATAAGGTCATTACTTGGGAGGTGGCTAAAGGAGTGGAATTTACAATTAAGACAGGGTACATGTACTGCTAACACATTCCTGGTAATCCAGGAATGTGTTAGCAGAATGTGTTAGAGAATGTTAGTAAAGAACTTGACATTCTCGTTTTTAATATGATATTGCCACTGATACCATCTGTTCACACCTCTAATCTTTCTTAGGACTCTCATATCAATGGTCTCCAGTCTTTCATCAGGTGTTTCATTTCTAACCCAGCTCTCAGATCCATAAGTTAAAATTGGTTTGAACACTGCCTTACATACAGCTAATTTAGTGTTTTGGCTAATTTCTCTCTTATTCCATATAAGTTTATTCACTAGACTTCCTACTATACCAGCTTTGTTGATTTTGTTGTCTATTTCCATATATAATTTACCATCTTCACTAAAAATTGTGCCTAAGTAGCTGAAATGTTTCACTTGTTCTATAGGTTCTCCATTCACAATGTAGTTTATATTTTCAATGTTTCTGCCTATTTTCTTTGTCTCATTAATACTGATTTTCATACCAAGTTTATTATGACAGTTATTCGATTTAGTCAGGGAATCTTGCAGACTTGTACTGGATTTATTTAAAAGTATAACATCATCCTCATAAAGTAAAGAGCTGAGATTAACATCTCCAATTTTGATATCAGGTTTAATACCACTTTCCTTCATAATGTGATCCATATAGATAATAAATAACAGAGGGGATAATATACATCCTTGTCTAATACCACATTTAACATTAAACCATCTTCCTGTACTTCCTTCAATTCTAACTGCTGACGTATAACTCAAATAAAGACTAAGTATTGCTTGATATAATGCTCTGTTAACACCATACAACTGTAGCATTTTGAATAGCTTTTCTCTTGGCACTTTGTCATATACCTTTTCCAGATCGACAAAACTTAAATACAGATCTTTGTTATATTCACATGATTTCTCGACTATTTGTCGTAAAGTGAAGATCTGATCCTGACAGCCTCTATTTGGCCTGAATCCAGCTTGTTCTTCATCAAGCTTCCCTTCCACAATCCTTCTCAACAATTTCTCAAGTATAAATCTTACCAGGAACATTCACTAGCGAACTACCTCTGTTATTCTCACATTCAGTTTTATTTCCCTTTTTTATATATGGTACTATGAGAGCTCTACTCCAATCATCTGGAATTTGTACCTCTGTCCATGCCTTCTGAACTATGCACTGCAGCTACTGTAAGACTTTTATACCTCCAAACTTGAGCATTTATGGTCGAATATCATTTATGCCTTTCCACATTTCAGGCTTTTTATGGCTTTTTCTACTTCAAGTATGGATATGTATTCCTGATTGCATGCATGGTCAGTGTTTTTTTACCACTGTGTTGTCACTGATTGTTTCATTTAGAAACTTTTCGAAGTAATTACTCCATACTTCAAGGATATCTTTTTCTCTTGTTTTCATGTCACCTTTATCATCTCTAATTCCTTTTACAGCACTCTTTCTTCCATTTCTGAGCTTTTTCAACAGCCTCCAGAATATTTTGACACCGTCTTGATATTTATTTTCTATTTTCTTACCAAAGTCTTCCCATGACTTTTGTTTAGCTAGTTTTACACAGTATTTAGCATTCTTACATTTATCTCTGTATTCTCTAAGAGTACATGTTGACTTGTTTGCCATTAACTTTTGATATGCTTTCTTCTTTTCCTTCACTGCCTCTTTTAATTCCTGTGTCTACCATGGAGTTATGATTTTTCTATCCTTGCAGACATCCTCACCACATGCTTCTCCTGCTGAATCAGTCAATGTTTCCTTCAGGATTTGCCACTGAAATCTCCATGGCTTGGTTCCTGTTGTCAAACTCTCATTTTATCTTGAATAATGTTTGTGTATTTCAATCCATAGTTCATATCTGAGAGCTGCTCAACTTTTATTTGCTTTAAAACTTTCTTACATGTTTTTCTTTTCGATATGAAATTCAGTTTTATCCTGCTCAAGACTAAATGGACACATGAAATAAAATCTAATAAATACTTCAGAAATACAGAAAGAAACTATTTTCTAAAATATGTCTTGTTTTGTATTAGTTTTTCATATATGTGTATCATTACCATATTATTTCAATATTCTCATGATGAGTTTTTCCTTGTGAAGAATATTCTCCATGATGAATTTTCTGGTTAAGAACTTTCCCTGTGAAGAATATTCTCTGCAGTGAATTGTGTGACTTTGAATTTTCCTTCGATGAACTGTCAGCAAAGAATTTTCATGAACCTCTTTCATCACATGACATACAAGAGAATAGCAGAACTATTTGTATTCACTAAATCTGGAACTGAAACCATAGACAATACTAAATGAATGTAATCTTTACACCACTTTTAAACTCCATGTCAAGTTAGTATTCTTTATCCAGTCTCCTCAGGAGAATGGTAATTATTAGGTAAAGGGAAGGTGCACTTCATTTCTTGTCACATCTACACATTGAGAAATGTGTCCAAGAATAAAATATGTAGAGTGCAATTCCTCAGACAAGCTGGGAAACAAATATACTTCCATCTTTATGGCAGATGAATACTAGTAGACCATATGCTGTATGCTGTACACTCATTCAGACAGAATTTAATAGTAGAACACTGTAGCATTACATAGAAGTCATGATAAGCCTGAGCTACTATTTTTGGAACCACATCAACACTGAAGCACTCCCTAAACCTCAGCAAATATGGGCTCATTGTTTAACACAGAATTTTAGAGGTGGTCATTTCAAAAGCACAGCAAACCTAATGTTTGCAATTACCTTTTATGAGGGTGGTCTGAAATGTTCTCGACCTAGCAATGAAAAAATGAATTTATAATTTCAAAATTATTTTTATTTTTCAGCATGATCTCCCTCAAGACTAATACATTTATTTCAGCGATGCTCCAGAGCCATTATCCCCTCTCTGAGGTGGTTCTCAGTAAGATCTGCAAAATACCCCTCTACAGCTGCAATCACCTCTGGATTTGAAGAAAAACGAATTTTTCGTCTAGTCTGGTTAAAAGATCGGAATAACGTTCCCCTGTTATTGTTTTATCCTTTTCAAGATAATTAATAAACACCAATGCCATGACCTTTCCTGCTGATGGAACTGACTTTGATTTCTTTGGTGCTGAGCCTAAACCTAAACTGTTTTGACTGCTGTTTGAATTCTGGTGTATAATGGTGAAGTCTCATCCATAGTAATAAATCGATGCACAAAATCAGTTTATTGTTAAGTATAAAGAGCTAATAAGCTTCATTTCGGCAATGAAAACATTACTTAAATTAAGGGGATATTAAATCCCACATAGTTTTAAAACCGAATAAGAAACTCAAAGATTGAAATCAGAGAGTTTCTTGCCGAATATAGTAAACTATAAAGTATCGGCGACACTAGCGTTAGCCAATGCAAGTGATCCATCCCAGTACGTAGTACAATACCAGGGCAACTCGTTGCAAAGGTGGGGAAAGTTCAGATCGCTATTCTTAGGTATTTTCCATAATGTAAAAACACATTTCCTAGGAAATGTATGCTGTTATTACATTATGGAGGGAGGTCACTACCCAGACCGGTTTCAGCCTTTTTTGAGGCTTCATCAGTGAGTAGCTAGACCTAATACCAAAGTGTATAGCGAAAAGAACTTATGTACTCTATGAACGAGTTTTCCAAACAGGTGCAACCATTAAGTTACTTAAGTATAAAGAGCTAATAAGCTTCATTTCGGCAATGAAAACATTACTTAAATTAAGAAACTCTCTGATTTCAATCTTTGAGTTTCTTATTCGGTTTTAAAACTATGTGGGATTTAATATCCCCTTAATTTAAGTAATGTTTTCATTGCCGAAATGAAGCTTATTAGCTCTTTATACTTAAGTAACTTAATGGTTGCACCTGTTTGGAAAACTCGTTCATAGAGTACATAAGTTCTTTTCGCTATACACTTTGGTATTAGGTCTAGCTACTCACTGATGAAGCCTCAAAAAAGGCTGAAACCGGTCTGGGTAGTGACCTCCCTCCATAATGTAATAACAGCATACATTTCCTAGGAAATGTGTTTTTACATTATGGAAAATACCTAAGAATAGGATTTGAACTTTCCCCACCTTTGCAACGAGTTGCCCTGGTATTGTACTACGTACTGTGGGATGGATCACTTGCATTGGCTAATGCTAGTGTCGCCGATACTTTATAGTTTACTATATTCGGCAAGAAACTCTCTGATTTCAATCTTTGAGTTTCTTATTCGGTTTTAAAACTATGTGGGATTTAATATCCCCTTAATTTAAGTCAGTTTATTCTTGTTAAAATGCTCCAAGCACTGTTCCAAGATTTTCATGCTAGTGCGTTTTTGATCAGCTGTGAGCAAGCTCTGTACCCATCTTGCGCAAAGCTTTTTCATTTGCAATTCTTCATGCAAAATATATCCTACACATTCTTTTGAAATGCCTATAATCTCAGTAATTTCATACACTTTGACTTGCCGGTCATCCAGTACCATATCGTTCACTTGATCAATGATTTCTGATGTTGTTACACTATTTGGACGTCCTAATAGTGTAACTACACTTGGATCATCTTCAAGGCTGGTTTGGCCACGGTTAAACTCGGCAGCTCAATTGTCGAAAATAAGAAAAGAGTGCTCATAAACTTTTATGAACTTTGAATGAATTTCTTTTGCCATTAAACCTTCTTTTATAAAGAATTTTATAACCACACAATACTCAATTTTATCCATTTCTAGGGATACAGACAACACTTTTGCTTCAGACAGCTGTATAAAACAAATTACTTGATAGAATGACTTTCAATTTCACATCAATGCTTATGACAAATGTACCAACTTGAAAAAAAAAAAAATCTTGCCGAAAGTGTTGCCATCTATGGTCGATGCCGAGAACTTTTCCGACCACTCTGGTATTATTATTTTTAGAATGAATCTCCCTGAATTTGACAAATTCATTTACTGTCAGTACCTATCATACTGAACCTTTAACTCATCAATACGCTTTACATTCAGAATGCATTCTAGCAGTGCATTCTACTCACTTGCCATTCTCCATATAAAAATTTTACTTCTCGCTGCAACATTTACTCAGCTTCTTGAATGACTTTTACTTTGTTCTGTTCATCCTTTACTCTATGTATAATCCCTTCTGTATTGATCCTGTAAAATATCCTCCATCAATGTAAACATCTCTATAATATAATGTCTTTTCTCAGCCTTTCTTCATAACTAGTATTCAAGAGTTTTCACAGGGAAAGCGGTGATCAAATCAATGGATAGAAGGTCATGTGTGATCTCACCAATGCCTTGTACTCTGGTACAAGCACCTGCTTTTTGTTATTTGTCACTATTCTCTTTAGAATGACAGCAATGTGCTATTCAAATATGTAATATTTGACAAACTTGTTGCTTGTCCTCCGAACTTTAGGTCTCTCAGCCATCACTGCCAGCCCAAATGTCACGTATTCTCTTGCATAGAGTTCCACCACATAATAAACAGCCCTATGCCTCTGCCTAAGTGTAATACTTTACTCCCACTCATTTGTTCAGATCTAAATCACCAGAAAAGTACTTGACATTAGCGTCATCCCTTATAACTCTTTCTAACTTTGCATCATCATCATCATCAGCAAACAATGGTGTAATATTAGTTTTTTTATTACAATTTTTTTCAACAGTTATCTGGTTGCAGTGTCTTGTGTTCTCTGATAAATGTTTGTTTAGTGGATAAGGATGCTAATTTCAATTCCAGTGAAATATCAGTTTAGTAAATTATCATACTTATTTTATGGTCAGTACTGTAAAAATGTAACATGAATAATTGACATATATAAACAAACACACACACATAACAGAATTTTATTATACCATATATATATTTGTATGTGCGTGTGGTCCATTCATATATTAATGTGTATATTTCTTGCTTATTAATTTTAATTAAGATAATCTATGTTATTCAATGAAAGCATTTTATATTTTCTGTCCCTCTAGATTTTCAGATAAAGTTCTTTCAAATTTATTTGCTGTAAAACTTGAACTCTGTGGGCAGAAGTTTGAACTTAAAGTAAACGATGTCCGGTTTGTTGGTCACCCCACAATGTTATCGCCCACATCCAACAGAGAGCCTTCCACAATTCTAATGTTTAATATTGTATTTGCATTGAGGGTATGTTTATAACAATAATTTGAGAATTAGTGTAATGTAGATTTTAACTGTCAATCTGTTAAAACAGACTATTTTTAGAAAATGCTATTATTATTCATATTTTAAATGTAATTCAAACAACTTTATATAGGCTTGCTTTATCTTATAATAAGGCTCTTTGAATAAATAGTTTAATTAATCTAGATTCAAATGTTTAATGTAATTCACAGAATATTAGCATAGAATTGCACTAATTACTCTCTTCCATTTATAAGATAATGAATAATTTAATGATTTAAGATATATGCAGTAGACTTCCACTGTATGAGTACTTGCTTTATGACTAGCTGCTTTTACAATGGATATAAATTTTCTGTTATGACTGCATGAAATGTCATCATACTATAGAAGGGAGCCATGTCCTTCAATGGCAGGTTGCTGACCTGAAGCCTGAAATAAAACATTTTAGCTAGTTTGAGTAATTTCTAATAACTGAATCAACATGGTTTATTTTTTATCTAATATCTAAGTTTTTCACCAAGAATAGTTGACATATATATGAGAGCATTTAAAAAGACCAAACTCAGATAGTGTAATGTATAAATGTGGATTGTGTGGAGCTCCTTTCCACAATGAGTTCTTGTTCTCTTCGGAGATAACAATAATAATAATCAAATTGTTGTAAGTTTCTATGCCTGATTTACTTCAAAGGCAGAAGGGAATTAAGCTATTCATTGCAATTGAAGCAGACTGTTGTCAGTTTAATTTAAAATTATTAATCATACAGTGCATATTTGTGCTCACAAAATGTCTGGAAAGAGCAAAAGTGAATTTGAAATTCAAAATCCTTCAAGAAGTGGAAATATTTGAACAGAAACATGAAATTTTAAGTTTTCATGAACCTGGAATGAAAGGGATGGAATTTGCTTCCCAGTTTTATTATTACGAAAATCAAAAACACAAGCAGAAGACATCATGATAAAGTTATGAAAGGAATTTTTGATCAAGAGGGTGAAGAGTGGTTTCTTTGCGTGAAGGGTGGTCGAACTGTGGAATGCATTGCCTGATAGTGAGTACTGATAAGTGAGCCTTGATAAGACCCCATCTAGACTACTGTGCCCAGATATGGGTGCCAGGATTTCTTCTTGATGGGGAGGAGGTGGAGAGGATCCAGAGACGACTGACCAAGATGATAGCAGGTCTGTGGAATGAACCTTATGAGAACAGGTTGAAGATTTGTGGGTTGCAAAAATTGGTTGATAGACAGAAAAGGGGTGATATGATTGAGACATTCAAATTACTGAAGGGTTTCTATAAGATTAATCCAGAAGATATTTTTGAGAATAGGACTGGTGGTGGGAGGACTAGGGGCCATACATGGAAGCTGGGCAAGAATGTAGTTACCAGGGGTGTTAGAGCTAGGTTTTTTACTTGGAGAGTGGTGAATGAGTGGAATAAGCTGCCAGAGTCTGTTGTGGGTGCTACGACCGTGAATGAGTTCAAGGCGAGGTATGATAGATACTGTGTGAATGTCACATAGTTGTTCTTGACATGATGTTAGGGCCTCCCTCGACGAGTCTGTAGGCTCCTTGGAGTTGCCCAGAATAATAATAATAATAGTGGTGTGAGCACGAACTGTCAATGAGTTCAAGGAGTGGTATGATAGACTTGGTGATAGGCTTCTCACGATGTTTTGTGACTCCATGGAAGTCTGAATCATAATAATTAATTACAGAATAATAGCACTTAACATAAGGAAAATATTTTCTTTAATGCATGCAGATTTTAAGTTGTCTCGCAACCTTTGTCAATGCATAGAGATGAAAAGAGATACATATTTGGAATAAGACTTAAAATTTAAATGCATGTGACAATATAGATATCAATTGTACTATAAATTAAAGTTATACTATAAATTATAGAGGCATGAAATTATATTCTTAGCTTAATCCTTTAACCAAGTGTAAGCAAAATTTGTTTATTTACACTTAATCCTTTTTTTAATCGTTTGACTAATCCTTTATCTTAGTGTAAGCAAACAAACAAAGGATACTAAAGCAATTGATGTGAAACCATTAGCCTCTATATACAAGTAGCCCAGTCATTATTTCCATAATTTCTGGCATTTAAAAACTGTTAATTGCTTTGATCAGTCATCTAACTCAAATTGTTCATATGCTGTTAAACTAAGCTTCAATTTTGTCAGAGGTATTTTTTATGTTTGATACTTTGAGAAATCAGCACTGCAAGACATCACAGGCAAAGAGAGCGATTTCTAGTGAAAGCAAAGACTGGTATGACCACTTTAAGAAGGGCTGGTTGGCCATAACTTTGGCTGAGATTCTTGAAGGGGATAGTTTGTTCCTGACTGATTTTTAATATAGACTAGTCAGGACTTTTTTGGAAACATGCTTTTGTTAACTTACATGGTAAAAGAAGAAAAACTGATGTCTGGCTTAAAAGTGATAGTAATGTTGGGTGCAAATGCAGCACGTGTTTATATATATTGTGCTGAGAATCTTAGAGCACTTAATGGCAAGACAGCTCTTTCAGTGATTTAGAAAGTGCTACAGCTTGGTAACTGCATTGAAGAATGGTTTCCCCATCACCTTAATACCTAAGGTCAAAAATATTGTGCTGACAGTGATCTATCTTTTAAAGTTTTACTTCTTTTGTATAATAAACCAGACCATCCTTTTATCCTTATGCATGCTCATCTTAACATAAGGTTAACTTTCTTTTCTTCAAATACCACTTCAGTTCTTCCAGGCCACATTATTTTCATTGAACATAACAAAAACGGAAACTCTTGCTTTGTTGGGCTATCTTCCACAACAACTTCCATACCTAAATTTTCTTTAAATTAACACAAAATACACAAGGAATAAGTGCTGCTTAATAAGGGCACTCATTCAGCAGTATTACGGCAACAAGAATATTTTACAAAAATACAGCGTTTATTTTACCAAATAAAAAAGCTCCATTTCCCATTGACAGTTAAATATGTGCCTTATTATATTTTATTAATAAATAAATTATAGTCATACATACTAAAACTAAACATTTTAGAACCCACTTATTAGATACTTAAGGAACACATAAAGTATCATGCGATGTGAATTTCATAAACTTTTATAATCTATATACTGTATTTTCTGGTGTATAAGACGCATTTTTTTACCTTAAAAATTCATCTTAAAAATGGGGTGCATCTTTCTAGGTGGTTAATGGTGCAATCAAATTGATGCGTGACCTTCACGTGACTTCTAGTGCATCATTGGCTAAGAACGGGGAGCCCCTATTCAAGTTTCATAATATCTTATCCGAGTAATCAGTTACCGATGTTTATCAGTATTGAGTTGACGTGTTGAGATATTTTGTGTTCAGTTTGATATTTTCCTATAGATTTTAGTGATGGAAAAAAACAGGCGACATTAATATACTTCAAGTTACAAATTGCAGGTTGTAAAATATGCGGAAGAACATGGGAATAGAGAAGCTGAAAGACATCTTGGACCTCTGCTTACAGAAAAAATGATTAGAACTTGGCGTGGTCAGAAGGAGATTTTGTACAATTTGCATAAAGAAAAGCGCGCGGAATGTGGAAAAATTGTGAAGTGACCAGAACTAGAGATTGAAGTTTTGAAATGGGTGCAAGAAAATCGGAAAAATGGCATTGCCATTTCAACAAAAATGATTCGTACACATGCAGTCAAAGTAGCCTGTGAGCGTAACATTGAAGATTTTAAAGGTGGGGCGTCATGGTGTTACCTTTCATGAAACGCAGTGCACTTTGTATGCATACAAAAACAAAAATCAGTCAAAAAATGCCAAAAGAATATGAAGACAAAATTATTTCTTTATTATAAGAAATTAATGATGATAGAGAAGAGTCAGATGACAGTGACATGGGTTTTGCAGGTTTCTGAAAGGTCAGTTTACTATTAAAAACTACCTATTATTTTATCCATTTTTTTTTAAAATCATACTTTAAAGTTTAGGTTTTTTCCAGAAAATTGTATTAAATTTCCTTGGTGCAGCTTATAGACCGGAAAATACGGTATATTAAATTATATTATGCATGAATTCTCTTACTCAAATTGCGAGTCACTATCAACTTTTCACGTCAGAGCAATAACTCGCTTCCTGCAGTAAACAATAAACACGGGTTCACAGACATTTGCAGACTGTGTAATAGATTTCTCAACAAATAGTGCAGACAACCGGGAATATAAACACTAACTAATGAATCACATCTCCCCTCCAACAGAAACTGCTATATACACTCAAGCAAACCACATGTTGCAGGTGCAACATATGGTTTAGCTTGACACTACCCCATCATGAATGTGTTAAAACTAAGAAATATATAGTGAATGTATTTCAGATATTATGGAAATCGATTTAAAAGAATTAGCATTTCAATTCAATTGTCAGCTTGTTTTGTTTGGGTCGCGCGATCTTTTGTTAATACCTTACCAATCATATGCACTTCTTTAATAGTTGCTCTTTCTCTACTGGCCTACAATCGCGCACATCTTTCTTCTCATTAGTAATTTGTCAAGGATTGTTCATTACGTATCTCAAGTCTTAAATCACTGGTAATTTTTGCTTGATATAATGGGAAAGAAGATGACTCTATTTGGGTAGATAACTTTGATTGCACACAAGGAAACTGGTCTCGAGGATAGAAGAAGTGATGGAGAATAGAAGCTTCTTGGTAAGTCATACCCATCTTCAGTTGTTGTTGTTTTTTTCTGAATACTTTAGTTTATGAAAATCCCTGCATATATCTTGCACCACAATTTTTTAGCTTTAATTTTGGTAAAAAAGTGCGAGTTATATTTGAGTAAATACGGTAATTTTTTTAACTTTTAAATTCTTAAGTATAGATCATTGGTTAAAGACTGGATTTATAAAATGCACAAAAGAGAGCAATATAGCAGATATAGAAATAAGCAATTTCGCTCCGCTCATTGACGGTAAATTATTTATATTAAGTAAAAATGTATAGTATCTTTATAAATTTTGTTCTATTAAAAATAAATCATATTTTTTTGTTTAAATGTACATCTAAATTCAAATAAAACACACATTTACAATGAAATATATTTTTATTTATTTATTATTATTATTATTATTTTGATAAGGTACTTGGTAATAATGAAAATTAAACAAGAGGTATATGGATATCTGATGTTTCAGAAACACTGTCCATATATTTAGTCTGAAACATAGGTGTATATTACATCTGTTCATTTTCTTAAATTCCGCTTCAAATTTGGATAGACGAAACAGCGTGATATGCATGATAACTAAATACTTAAGGAATTGACAGCGTATACTAGAAATATAAATTAAATCAACTTTAATATATACTTTCCAATATTTCGGCAACATCACATTGCCATCTTCATGGGGACTTAAGATAAAGATACTTGTACGCAAGTACTACATAACAGCAAATGAGAAATGAAGCAAGGAAGCTACCGTTTTCCTAAAGTCCTGATGGTGACAATGACCCCTAGTGGGCTATATTAGGTGTTCTTGGCCTTTGGGCTGAAGTTCTTCTAATGTATGTTTCCCAAATTTGGTGCAGTCTCATGCATCCAAATTTGTTGAGGTTTGGCATGTTCCTAAGGGCTGAGGCTGATTCCATGAATAGTCTTTCATATTTGAACTTGCTGCAGTGTATTATTGTGGTTTTCTTCCACCTTATTCTGTGGCAACTATCCAGAGCAGGGTCTGCAAGCCCAAAGTGGCTGTACTGGTGAAATCGTATGTAGTCCTTGTGTTCTGAGATTCTGATATTTGCTGTCCTGCCTGTTTGGCCAAAGTAGGACAATTATACACCAGGTAGGTCTAGGGAAAGTGGTTGGTCTTTAGTGGAGCAGATAAGGGATGCTAATTTTCTATATGGTCTGTCACAAGAGGTCAAATCATTTTTTTTTTTTTTTTTTAGGATTTTGTTGATTTTTTCTGAGGTGCCTCGGATGTAGGGAATGGTGATGAATTTAGGGTAATCTGTTTGTGAAGTAGTGGAGGTGGGTTGTGGATAACTGGTTTTAATATTTTTTGGATTTTTTTTGGGGGGTAGCCATTGGCTGAGAAAGTGTTAAGGATGTGATTTAGTTCAATGGTTAGGGCTTTGTCATTTGAACAGATTATTTTATCCCTGTTGAATAGTGTCTTAATAACTCCATATTGTTGTGGGGGGGGGGGATTGTTGGTGAATGTATCTGCCTGTATGGGTGGGTTTTCTATAAACTGAGAAAACAAAGGTTCCATCAGGTTGGTGGGTGACTAGTGTGTCTTGGAAGGGAAGGCTATTGTTTTCCTCTTTTTCCAGGGTGTGAACTTAATTCTAGAGTGTTGGTTGTTTAAGTGTGTTAAGAAGGAGAGAAGTGTATCATGGCCATGTGGCCAAATAGCGAACATATCATCAACGTAGCGAAGCCATATGGTAGGTTTTTGTGGGACAGAGTTTAAGGCTTTCTCTTCAAAAGTCTCCATAAAGAAGTTGGCCAAGGGCGGGGAGAGTGGTGAACCCATGGCTGTCCTCTCATCTGTTTGTAGAATTTTTCCTTCCAAATGAAATAGCTTGAGTTCAATGTGAACTGAAATAGGGCTGAGATATCTGGAGGAAATTTAGCTTGGATTATCTCTAAGGTTTCTTTGAGGGGGAAATTTGTGAATAAGGAGGAGACGTCAAAACTGACCATTATATTGTTATATGTCTTTACTTTTCCTTTTTTTTGTTCTTTTTTATTATCTTATGCTGCTGGTCCTTATCTTTAATTTCGTCTAATATATTAATTTAATATATACTTATTTATCTTTATTCGTCTAAGACACTTGATATAACCTTCTTTCTCCCCTTTTTTCTACTATATACCCTTAAATAAAATATTTACTTATTAATATTTTCACTGCTATCTTAATTCTCTCACACATGCAAATAAAGCGTTTACTTCCTACCAAGCATTCTTTCCATTAGTACTTTGCAATCTCATTGGCCTGTTTATATCTTATGTTTTATCTAATCACACAACAATCTGATAGAGTTCACCCGATAACTATTAACAAAATTTATTTTTTTCGCTGCGCCAGCTAATACCTTGGATAGGCGGGATTCGTACCCAGGGTGACCCTCTCAGAGTGATACATGAAAATTAGATCGAATTTAATCTTGTCCCTCTGTTTTCTTATTTCTTCCTCACAGTCGCGGCTCGCTTTAGGAGTTTATATACAAGGATTTTACCCACTTAGTTTGTTAGTATTTTATGAGTGGTAGTTTTGAATTCATAAGACAAAAGCAGATCAGGCAGGTACTTGAATGAAACATTTTAATAAGCTTGAGGAATTATGCAAATATACATTATAGACATATTATTAGGAATGCTCTCAAGGTAAATCAAACGCTCAAAATTCAGTAGACTAGACACACATACAAACTTGCATTGACCACTATTACAAGCATCTTCAGCATAAATTCCTAGGCTAATATCATACTATCCTAGTACACATGGTCATAAATTAACACAATAACACACTCTATACATTAAGTTTAACTCGTTCAGAGACATTCTCAGCCTCGTAGGGCAAACAAATCTTAACACAATCTTGGCCTGTACTAAATCATAGGCTATTCTTACAGTTCTTTAATTTTAGTCCTTTATAAAATACTCTCTTAGGGGATCACACTCTTCTATAGCTGGAAATAGGAATTCAGAGGTCTACCTTACCATCTCTGATCTTGATTTCCTTGACCTTCTTCCTACCTTGTCTGGTCATCAAGGCTTTCTGTTTTTGTTTCTTATGAGGATATCTCCAGTCAGACTGTACGAGTGGAATCTCAGCGGGAAAGATTGGAGGTGACACGGCAACATCGCCTTGACCGGACGGCATCCATTTTGTTCCTCCGTCGCACGACAACATACAGCTATCCTAGCCCAAGGATATAGCTTGGCCCATTCTTAACGCTGCAACAGATGAATAAAATGCCTTCCACGACTAGCCAGAAACTTCTCCGATGGCGAACTCGACCACTCTGCAAGATCTGAAATCAGGAATCCAAGAAAAAAAAGGCCGGGAATAGTGCTTGCATGGCCTTTTTGTTTAATTTTCTCCTCTTGGTATTTCTCGATCTCGCACTAACACGGTCACGTGTGTTTACGTCAGTCTCCTTAGCTCCCTCTATTTAGTCGCACGTGTACCTGATTTCTCTTCCTGGAAGGCACTTTGGTTTTTCTTTCCAGTACTTCTTTCCCTCCCTTCTTATGCATAATACAGGATGGCAAAGGTGACCCTTGAACCCTGACTCACAGGCTTAGCTATTTTAGTACAAGAGATGGAGTTCTTAAGTGGATTTGCCAGCTTACATTGATCTCTACATCTGGCCCTCACTTAATATAGATTATTTTTAACAGCTCTTTATACAATATTATACTATTCCTAAATTTTAAATTGATTTGCATTTACAAACAGCTTACACTTATTCTGTTGCCAACGTTCCATATTCTCTGCCTAAGTTGTATTAAAGTTGCAACCTGAATATTTTATAATAAACATTTCTTAGTCTTTTCAGGACACAACAATGTCATTATGTTCGAGTGTAAGATTTTCTATACTGGCTTTGAAGTGGACTGAGTTTTTTATGTGTGATGGTGTGTTGCCAGTATAGTGTGTGAGCGTTTTGGCTAATTTATATGTGGGGGAATCAATGACATCCACTATGGGACGCAATGGCACATTTTGTTTATGTATTTTTGGGAGCTCATATATATGGGGGGGGGGGAGTCTAGAGTTGTACAGCCACTCTCGGCTTGCAGACCATGCTCTGAATACTCGCCACAGTAATACACTGCAGCAAGTTCAAATATGAAAGACTATTCATGGAATCAGCCTCAGTCCTTAGGAACATGCCAAACCTCAACAAATTTGGATGCATGAGACTGCCCCAAATTTGGGAACCATACATCAGAAGAACTTCAGCCCAAAGACCGAGAACACCTAATATAGTCCTGATGGTGCCCTTAGTAGGCACCATCAGGACTATATTATGGAAAACAGTAGCTTCCTCGCTTCATTTCTCATTTGCTGTTATGTAGTACTTGCGTGCATGTGTCTTTATCTTAAGCTCCCATGAAGATGGCAATGTGACGTTGACGAAATATTGGAAAGTATATATTAAAGTTGATTTAATTTATATTTCTAGTATACGCTGTCAATTCTTTACATATTTAATTATCTTGTTTAACCAGCCTTTCTACAAGAAAAAAACATGATATGCATTTCTTACATTTTTTTTCAACGTCATTTCTATTTTGAATGTGAAACATATTGAGTGTATTGTGTATTCTGTGTTTAAGTGAATTTGGACAATTTTTGACTTCGATTTTAATTCTGTACTTATTTTTGGATTTTTTTTTTGATAGACAAATAAAATTTGAAAGATAAGTAGTTTATAAATAATAAACATATTAATCAGAGGTGCATTTTTCTGAAATGCCAAAATCGCTCATTAGGTAGCATACTTTACTTCTTACATTGCCCTCAATAATTATAGTTCACCTTTAATTATCAAATTTTCAAATTATTGTATAAATTAATTAAATCCGTAGAAGGCAACTGTTTTAAATCGATTTTATTAAATAAGATTTTATTGTTTTAAAACTCTTAAAAATAATAAATAAATTAACTCAAAATTAATAATTAATAGAAAAAGTATAATTTATCAATACAAAATTTATTGTCATTTAGATTAGTAATTCTGGGATGCTTAAAGGTCAAAGCTATATAACAGAGAGGAGATCTCCACATAGCCTTTAAAGAAATGCAGAGAACCGACCAGGGCTTCTGACCTAATGTCCAATCCCTGCCTTCTCGTGGTGCACCCTGTTGGGTATCTACCTGGATACTGAACGAACGAGGATGGGCTGCCAATTTGGGATTTAGCCAACCAAATTGTATTCTTATTGGTATAAACCAAAATACAAAATGATGGTACAACATGACAACATTTCATGCTGGCTGGAGCATCGCCCGGTTATACATGGCCCCCGTTGTTTTCGCTAGTGAACCAGGACAAACAGCGAAAAGACAGCTACTGGAACAAATCTGAAAACACACCCCAAATCAACATCACCAGAGTTAAAGATCGGTACTATCAACATAAGAAGCCTCAATAGCAAAGAAATGGATCTAGCTGAGGAATTAGATAAGTACCAGATCGACATAATTGGGGTGATTGAAAAACAAAAAAGAAGACAGAAACTGGTGAGATCTTTCTCAGCAATAAATACAAAATGTTATATTCAGCCAATGATAATTAAGGAAAAGAAAGAGTAGCCATAGTATTCAACACTAAATATGAGGCTAATCTTCTTGAGTGGCAGGCAGTCTCAAGTAGAGTGATGTGGGCAAATATGAGAATGGAGAACTGGACAATGAGATTTATTTGTGCCTATGATCCCACAGAAGGTTCTACTAAGGTAGAAGTGGAGGAATTTTTTGAGGCTTTAGATAAAGCAACTGACGCAATGAAAGGGAAAGGTTGGTCCTTGTTGGGGATCTAAATAGCAGAATGGGAGATGATTGTCAGGCATACAAAAATATTCTGGGAAAATTTGGAGAACAGAGCAAAGCTAATAATAATGGCAAATACCTGTTGGATTTCTGCTCAGGACATGAACTGGTTATTACTAACACCATGTTCCAACATAAAAATGTGCACAATTTCACTTTGAGAGAAGAGGCAAGGAATAAGAAAAGTCTCATTGACTATATTATTGTTGATAGTGATGTTTTCTCCCTGGTGGAGGATACCAGAGTGTACAAAGGATTTGAAATTGGAAGTGATCACTATTTAGTCTTGAGCAGGATAAAATTGAATTTCATATTGAATACAATAACATGTTAAGAAGTTTTAAAGCGAATAAAAGTTGAGCAGCTCTCAGATGTGAACTGTAGACTAAAATACATAAAGATTATTGAAGAAAATAAGTAAGAGTTTGAGAACAAGAACCAAACCTTGGAGATTCAGTGGCAAGCCCAAAAGCAAACACTGATTGATTCAGCCAGAGAGGCATTTGGTGAGGTTGTCTGCAAGGATAGAAAAATCAGAACTCCATGGTGGACACAGGAAGTTAAAGAGGCAGTGAAGGAAAAGAAGAAAGCATATCAAAAGTTCCTGGAGAATAAGTCAGCTTGTGCTCTTAGAGAATACAGAGACAAACGTAAGAAAGCTAAACACCATGTAAAACTATCTAAACAAAACTCAAGGGAGGAGTTTGGCAAAAACAAAGAAAATAAATATCAAGAAGGTGGCAAGATATTCTGGAAGTTATTGAAGAAGCTTAGAAATGGAGGAATGAGTGTCGTAAAAGGAGTTAAAGATGATAAAATGAAATGAAAATGGGAGAAAAAGATATCCTTGAAATATGGAGTAATTACCTTGAAAAATTGCTAAATGAAACAAGCAGTGATAGCACAGTGGAAAAAAACACTCAACAGGTGTACAGTCAGGAATACATATATCCATACTTGAAGTGGAAAGGTCCATCAACGGCCTGAAATGTGGAAAGGCAGAGGGAGTAGATGATATTCGGCCAGAAATGCTAAAGTATGGTCATATAAAAGTCTTACAGTGCTGTACTGCATTGTTCAGTACAGCACTGAACAATGCAGTACAGCACTGTACTGCATTGTTCAGAAAGCCTGGACAGAAAGACGAATTCCCAGTGAGTGGAGTAGAGCTCTAATAGTACCCATATATATAAAAAGGCAAATAAAACTGAATGTGACAATTACAGAGGTATTTTCCTGCTGAGTGTTAGTGGTGACACTTGAGTATACTTGAGAAAGGGTTGAGGATCGATGAAGGAAAGCATAGACAAGCTGGATTCAGGCCAAGTAGAGGTTGTCAGGATCAGATTTTCACTTTATTACAAACAGTTGAGAAATCAATGGAATATAACAAAGATCTGTATTTAAGTTGTCGATTTGGAAAAGGCATATGACAAGGTGCCAAGAGAGAAGCTATTAAATACGATACAGTTATATGGTGTCAATGGGGCATTATATCAAGCAATGCTTAGTCTTTATTTGAGTTGTAAGTTCAGCAGTTAGAATGGAAGTACAGGAAGATGGTTTAATGTTAAATCTGGTGTGAGAGAAGAACGTACATTATCCCCTCTGTTATTCATAATCTATATGGATCACATTATGAAGGAAAGTGGTATTAAACATAATATCAAAATTGGAGATGTTAATGTCAGCTCTTTGCTTTATGCAGATGATGTTATACTTCTGAATTGAATAACTGTTGTAATAAATATGGTATGAAGGTCAGCAATAAAAAGACAAGAACAATGAAAATAGGTGGAATTGTTTAAAATGTCAATTGCGTTTTAAATGGAGAACCTGTGGAACAAGTAAAACATTTCAGCTACTTAGGCACGAATTTTAGTGGAGATTGTAAATTAAATATGGATATAGACAACAGAATCAACAAAGCTGGTATGGTAAGAAGTCAATTGAATAAATTCATATGGAATAAGAGATATATTAGTTGGAACACTAAATTAGACTGTATTCAAGTCAGTGTTCAACAGATTTTAACTTATGGATCTGAGAGCTTGGTCAGAAGTAAAACACTTGACTAAAGACTAGAGACCGCAGATGAGAGTCCTGAGAAAGATTAGAGGCATGAACAGTTGGCATCAATGGCAATATCATATTAAAAACCAGGATATTACGAAAGAACTTAACATTGGGTATAGCATTTTTCATCAGGATAGGAGGGAAAAGCGTGGTGGTGGGGGTACTGTTTATGATAGGTGATGACCTATATCCTCTAAGAGTGGAGGCTTTGGAAGGAAGTGAGACAAATGATTTTGAGAGCATATGGTGTGAGGTAGAGGTAGGCAAGACAGGATGTTTAATGAGGTGTTGCTACAGATCCAGGAGCACAGAGGATGGGGACCAGGAGATGTTTAGACAGCTAAGTTTGGCAAGTGCAAGAAGAATGATTGTTATAGGAGATTTTAACTTCTTCTTCTTCTTCTGCAGCTTCTCCCACTTAAGTGGGGTCACTGTTTCTTATGAGTCTCCTCCACACCTTCCTGTCTTGGGCTGTCACCACATCCAAGTTCTTCATCTTCAAGTCCTCTTCTACCAGCTCCCTCCATCTCTTCTTTGGCCGCCCACGCTTCCGCCTTCCTTGCACATCCATCTGCATGACCCTTCTTCCCACATATTCGTCCTCCCTCCTCATCACATGACCAAACCATCTCAACCTTGCCTCCTGTATTTTTGCTCCTAAGTTCATAACTTTCACTGTTCCCCTGACATAGTCATTTCTCAGATGATCCTTTCTGGTCACACCGCACATCCACCTAAGCATTCTCATCTCTGCTACTTCCATCCTGCTAATGTTATTTTTCCTCAGGGCCACAGTTTCTATAGCATATGTCATAGCTGGCCTCACTACTGTCCTATAAATTTTGCCTTTCAGATTGATCGGCACCCTCTTATCACATAACACTCCAGCCATCTCCCTCCAGTTCCTCCAACCTGCTTGTATCCTGCATCCCACTTCCTTCTCACCTCCTCCATCTTCTTCCACTGTCGAACCTAAGTATCTAAAGTCTCTCACCTTCCTGATGACATTTCCTTCCAGCTCCAGGTCTGTCTCCTGGCCACCGCCCACTGCGCAACACATATACTCTGTCTTACTTCTGCTCAGTCTCATACCTCTCTCTTCCAGTACTTTTCTCCATCTTTCCAGTTTAGTTTCCGCTTCTTCTCTTGAATCTACACAGAGCAAGATGTCATCTGCATACAACATTGTCCAAGGTGCATCTTCTCTCACCTCCTCTGTTACCACCTCCATCACAATATTAAACAGAAACGGACTTAATGCTGACCCTTGATGCAAGCCAACTGTTACTTGAAAACTTTCTGTCTGTCCCAAACAGGTCCGAACACTTGTCTTCACATTTCTGTACATTTCCTGCACCAACCTGACATATTTCTCCGGCACCTTCTTCTCCCTCAGACACCTCCAGACTTCTTGCCTTGGCACTCTATCGTATGCTTTCTCCAGATCAATAAATACCAGATGTAGCTCCCTTTGTTTCTCTCGATATTTTTCCATCATCTGTCGTAACCCAAAGATAGCATCTATTGTTGATCTACCAGGCATGAAGCCAAATTGTTCCTTTGCAATCTCCACCTCCTCCCTCAATCTACCATCAAGAACCCTTTCTAGGATCTTCATTGTGTGGGACATCAACTTTATTCCTCTTTAATTTTTACAGTCTTGTGCATCCCCTTTACCCTTGTAGATGGGAACAAGAGTACTCTCCCTCCATTCCTCGGGTATATTTTCCTGTTGGCAAACTTTCATGAACAGGTCCCACAGCAGGTCAATTCCCTCTTCCCCCAGTGCCTTCCATGCCTCCACTGGAATTCTGTTGGGGCCCACCGCTTTTCCATTCTTCATCCTCTTCATGGCCTCCGTCACTTCCATTCTACTGATGTTCTGCACCATCCCCTCAGAAGGCTGCCCATCTCCTCTGTGAGTCCTTGCATTTTCCTCATTCAGAAGTCCCTCAAAGTATATTTTCCATCTGTTTCTTATGTCCACATCCCTCCATAATACTCTTCCTTCAGCATCTTTGATCTGCCTCACATGTAAGATGTCCTTAGCTGCTTTATTTCTACATTTCGCTAGTTGGTAAATTTTTCTCTGTCCTTCCTTTGTTTCTAATTGATCATACAGATCTTGATATGCCATGGTCTTCGCCTGTGCCACAACTCTCTTGGCTTCTTGTTTTCTCTGTTTGTACACCTCTCTGTCCTCTTCCACTCTTGACTCATCCCACTTCTGCTTTGCCTTCCTCTTAGCTGTCACTGCCACTTGTACATCATTATTCCACCACCAACCCTCCTTCTGCTCTCTAATCTTTCCAGATGTCTCACCAAGCACCTCGATTTTAGGATAGGAGATATAGGAGATTTTAACTACAGAGTATAAATTGGAGAGAGGAAGATGCATGTAGCAATATTGGAATGGAATTTCTAGAATTCTTGAGGGACAAATGTCTTAGGCAACACATAACAGAGGGAACAAGAGGTTCAAGAGTTTTAGATTTGGTTATGCCATCAGAAGAGTTGATAATAACTGAGATGACATCTGTCCCAACAGTTGGAGAGAGTGACCATATGGTTTGACTTGGAAAATGAATAGACATGCAGGAGTATCAAAGAGACGGGAACTTATGTGGAATTATAATGCAGGTGATTATAATAGTCCTAGACGTCAACTTTGGGAAGTTTCATGGAGGGAGGAATTGGAAGGCCGGGATATCTTTAGCGCATGGGAAATTGTGAAAGAATATTTGTTATCAGCAATGGTAAGTTGTATACCACGAGTGAAGAAGAGGACACAATTTGGAGTAAATGGATGACAAACAATATTAAACAGGAATTCCATGTGAAAAAGAGGCTATGGAAGAGATAAAAGGAGACAGGTGAAGAGAGGATGCGTGAAGAATATAAGACACAGGCCAGAAGAGTGACTAGTGTGGTAAGGAAAGCGAAACTGGAATATGAGAGGAGATTGGCCCTAAGATCCAAAGAAAATCCTAGGGAATTTTTTAGCTATGTGGCCAGTAGGAGGAGAAATGACTGTGGAAGAATGATATTGTGGGATAAAAATGGGAATAGAGTGACTGATGCAGAGGACATAGTGGAATTGTTTAATGACCACTTTATTGGAGTATTTCATTCTGGAGGAGTCAGTTTTAATGCTAGAGGGATAGGGAAGGTTCAAGGTTTAGAGGTACAGGAGGAGAGTGTGTTTCAGATACTGAAAACTCTGGATGTCAATAAAGCTTTTGGACTGGATGGTATTTTACCACGAGTTTTGAGAGAATGTGCTAGGGAACTGACAATGCCTTTAACCTGGCTTTTCAATGAAAGTCTGGCTTCGGCAAAGGTGCCCAGGGAATGGAAGGAAGGTAAGATAGTGCCATTGCATACGGGTGGTAACAGACTGGAAGAGTCTAATTATAGACCAGTCTGTGTGTCATCAGTAGTTGTTAATATCTTGGAGAAAGTAGTGAGGGACCGTATACAGCACTGGGCAGATGAGGGTAATGTTATCTGTGAGAGTCAACATGGATTTGTGAAGGGATGCTCTTGTTTTACCAATATGCTAACCTTTGATAATAAAGTTACAAGAACATTAGATGAGGGAAAGGCATATACTGCAATTTTCTTAGACTTGGCGAAGGCATTTGACAAGGTGTGACATGATAAGCTAATATTTAAGTTGCAACACATGGGGTCTGGATGTCAGATTTTTCAACTGGATTCAGGATTGGCTGTCTGATAGGTATCAGAGAGTTGTGTATGGTGGAGCAGTTTCAAGGAGACAGAAGGTTACAATTGGGGTCCCACAGGGCTCAGTACTAGGACCTATATTGTTTAACCTTATATCAATGACATTGCCACTGGATTGCAATGGGATATTCAGTTGTTTGCAGATGATGTGAAGCTGGGAAGGATTATTAGTAACAGTGCAGATGTGGTAGCCCTGCAAGAGGATTTGAATAAGCTAGATAGAAGGGAAAATGAATAGGGATATCAGTTTAATGCAGCAAAATGTAAGGTCTTGAGGTTTGGGAAACATCGATGGGATGCTGCATACTCTATGGGAGGAGTTATACTGGAGGAAGTTGGAAAGACAAGAGATCTGGGGTTGATGATTGATAGAAACCTGAAGTTTAGGGGACATATTGCAAAGGTGGTGAAGGTAACACAGAGGATTGCTGCAATTATGAGAAGGACACTGACCTGCAGAGATAAGTGGGTTATCTTTCCGTTGTATAAGCCTCTGATCAGACCACACTTGGATTATTGTTCTCAGATTTGGTCCCCAGGATTTGAAGGGGATAAATTAACTGTGGAAAAGATACAAAGACGAATGACAAAGATGGTATCAGGACTGTACAAGGATAGTTATGAGAATCGGCTGAGGGAATGTGGACTGCAGAGTTTGGCAGATAGAAGAAGGAGAGGTGATATGATTGAGACTTTTAAACTGTTGAGAGGTGGTTACAGGGTTGACACCGGGGAGTTCTTTCACTTGGTTGAACAGCGGGAAGGAGTGATGACAAGAGGCCATCACTGGAAGTTACGAAAGGAAACTGTGAGCAAGAGGGTGAGGAGTGGTTTCTTTGCATGGAGGGTGGTTGAGCCGTGGAATGCATTGCCTGATAGAGTGGTGAGGGCGAGAACGGTCAATGAGTTTAAGGAGTGGTAGATAGACTTTGTGTTTCTTAGGGGGGAACCTCCCCTCGATGAGTCTTGAAAGACTTTATGTTCTTAGGAAGGACCTCCCAAGAAGAGTCCTTTGACTCCATATATGCCTGAATAATAATAATAATAATAATAATAATAATTGTCGGCATCCAGGAATGCATTATCAGAGCTCATCATAGTTGGTATGGGCACTTAAATAGAATGGGCGAGGAAATATTAGCGAAACAAGTGTTCTCTGCAAGGTTGACAGGAAAACGACCAGAGGAAGATATAGAAATATAATATCTGATAATGTTGGAGTCTTGGCAAGTAATAGACTGATTTGGAGGAAAATTGTTGATAGGAATTTAGTAATGATGTAAATTTTTCACATTGTACTGTCATATCCTGTACACCCCTTGAGGGTATACATGGCAGGAATTTGATGATGATGAGATCAGTAATTTGAAAGAGAAAAAGTTATCAGGACCTGCTTTTCTCAAAAGGAAAAGAGAAAAGGAAAAGCGAGTAAAGAAAACAACAAGCGATATCAGGAAATTTGGAATTTTATCGAAAGACGTCAAAGAGAATAAGTTTTTAACAGAACCCGCACCAAAAGTTATAAAAATTTCAGCACCAGCCATTGAAGCATTTTCTACATCCTTGTCCACCAATACCAATAATTCTCCCACATCAGCCATTGATACTGACGTAACAACCATTTGTGGTGATTCCAAAAAATTATGATTGCAACAAATATTAATTACGAAAAGATGATCCATGTCTAGTTCATTCAAGCTAAAGAACTGAATTAAATATGCCTTCTACAAGTAATGTTTCATGTGAAATTGAAACAGAAGAGAAAGTACAATTGAACATCAATATCAGGAAATCAAGAAGCAATGTAATAATGATAATTATATAGTGGATGTTAAATTAGAAAATATTGGTAATGAAAAAATAATAGATTTTAATGATCCCACAACATGGCTCATAACGAATAGTAACATACAAATATCTGTTCAACATTTACCTAAGTTGTGCGATAATATGTGTTTATCCTGATACAGAAAATTGGCATTTCAATAAAAAAATGGTTTGTAAAAACCATGTCAAATGGAGAACAAGTACTCAGAAATTGGTTGATATATTGCAAGCGAAAAGATGCACTGTTTTGTTTTTCATGTATTCTCTTTGGAAAAAATCAGAATGTATGGACCACTGCAGAGTTTCGAGACTGGTAGCATTTGAATTCTGTTATCACGTCATGAAAATTCGTGATATCATAAAAAAATTACGTCGAATGGAAAGAAAAAGAAAAGTGGAGACATATTTTAAAAGTTATTTTGGATGCCATTCTGCATTGCTTAAAAAATAATGACACTTTGAGAGGAACTTGTGAAAAAATTTGTCATCCCGAATGTGGAAAATGTTTGAACACGATAGAATTTATTAGTCGTTACTATCCTGTTACTGCACAACATATTGAAAGTCATAAGAAAAATCAAGTTAATTATTTCTCTCCTATAATACAAAATGATATAATTAATATAGTTGCTTCTAAAATTATACAGCATGTTATTTCAAATATTCAAAAAGCAAAATATTTTTCTATTTTATTTGATAGCACACCTGACACTTCTTACCAGGAACAGATAACCCAAATTTGTACTATGTTAACATTGATCCTAACACGAATAAATGTAGCATTGATGAAACCTTTATACATTTTATTGTGACACATGCAAACACTGGCGAAGCACTTGCAAATGGCGTCAAAAAAAAGTTAATATCAGACACATTAAATATGAGAAATATAAGAGGACAGTCATATGATAATGGAGCGAATATGGCGGGTAAATACAAGGGGTACAAGCCACGATATTACATTTAAACAATATGGCAAGATTTGTTCCATGCACTGCTCATAGCCTTAATTTAATAGGCGTTCATGCTGCACGAACATCTGTTCAAATGAAATCATGTTTTGGAACAATTCAACAATTGTTTAACTTTTTTGTAAATTCTACTAGTAGATGGGATCTTTTAAAGGAAAAATTATCTGTTCGTCTTAAAGATTTAAGTGACACGAGTTGATCTGCGAAAGCTAACATGGTAAAAGCCTTACGAAATGAAATGCCTTTAATAATACAACTTCTTAATGAAATGTGTGATGGACAAAGACAAGTTACAGTAGACTGTAACAATTGCTGAAATGTTGATAAAATTAGTAACAAAATTTAATTTTGTTGCACTACTAATATTTTGGGATACAATATTGGGAAAGATAAATAAAGTAAGTTTAATTTAAGAAGAAAAAAACCACAGTCGAAAATGATAAAAGCTCTAAAAAATGAAATTCAATAGCCGAAATGATTTTTTAGATTCGCTTCACAATTCGGCAAAAATTTCAGCTAAAACAATAAATATTGAAACTTGCATTCCAGAAAAGAGACGGCGCAAAATAAAAAATGTGCCTGGTGAGAAAGCTACTGATGATTCGTTTGCCAAGAATGAAACTGCATTACCAAAAAAAAAGAAATGTGTGAAGTTTTAGTTCTAAGAACCTGTGTGGCTCAGTGGATGTGGTGTTTGCACACCACATCGCTTGACTGCACGAAGGGAGACTTCTTGGTTTTGAATCCAGTCGGTGACTAGAGGAAATTTTTTTAAGCTTTTTTTCCACCGGTTCCCGAGTTAGTCGATCTCTGGCACGGTCAAGTGGTTTTTTCTCCCAGAAACACATGGTTTTCGTCCTGTAAACTCAAGAAAATTGACCGAAGAACCCACATTATTTCGGACATTAAATATATTGTGTGAGTGACCATGAGATGGCGGCACTTGTTTAGCCGTCTCTCTTCACTTCGTGCTGTTTAATTAGTGATAGCCTTGGGCCAGCTATCTCTGATGTGGACATGGTACCAGTGGACATTGAACTGCACACTCAGTCTCCAAAAGCTAGTAGGGCTAAATGAGAATAAAATATATGGGAATAAAAAGGCGTTAGCTGATTTTTTGATTTTACTCATACAACTCAATGATAGATTTTACTGCTTTTCAAGAGGTCACTGATGACTTCAGTTTTTAAATGGACACGCTTTAAAAATTATGAAGCGATGATCTCAAACGATGCGCAGCTGTCTTGGATTGAAATATAATAGCGACTTAGATGCTCCAGAATTTGTGTGTGAAATTGAGAGTTTCAAATATCAAGCCATGGGAGGTTTTGAAAATTTAGGCGATATGGACGCTTTTCAAATCTTGCAAAAAAATTATGAATTCTCATTACAAAACACATATCCAAATCTAGACATAGCATTAAGGATTTTTATAACAATTCCTGTGCAACAACAGCTTCCTGCAAACGTTTGTTTAGCAAATTGAAAATTGTAAAATCGTACTATCGTTCTTTTCTTGGACAGGAGTGATTGACAAACATGTCTACAATATCAGTTGAAAAAGATATTGCAAAAACATTAAATTATGACGATATAATAGATGTGTTTGCAAATGAAAAAGCTAGAAAAATTTCTTTATAAAATATGCTGAACTTATTTATGTTTTTATTATATTATTTTATATTATACCTATGTCGTCTATTTCTTTAATTTATTTTTCACTGAATATGAATAAAAATTTGTTCCTATTTAATAGATTATTTATTTATACAAATATACATAAGTGGATTTACAAGCAACTCATTTTTAATGGGGTTAATATCAAGTATTTAACATATTGCATTTAGTAAAATTTAGCTTGTTACATTTAAATTTTTCGAAATTTTTGTCATTTTTGGGTTTTGAGGGGGGGGGGGAAGCACATGTTAGACACATGCCACATGCCTTCATACCCTCGTTATGACACTTAAGACCATATATTTCAACCAGAATATTACAGGGCATCATCAGTGGTGACAATAGTTAATTACAACGTAGAATGCAAACAATGCATTGATTGATTTGAAAAGGTAAGAACTGCGTGATATTGTGCATAAAGCAGCTCAATGGTGTAGCTGAGGAAATCTTGCAATATTAATTATTCATTAGCTATTTAAAAAAAATTATTGATGTATGATTAAAATAATACTTTCCCATATCTTAGATAGAGAGAGGCAGTCATTCTGATTTAAGTTCGGATGGTGAAGGCCTCAGCACTTTCTTTTACCTAGCATTCAGATTTATACCAACATCGATGAAGTAAGTGTGTAAGCCCATAGGATGCAGTGAATATTTATTCCATGCTGTGCCAAGCCAGATTTTTTAGATTTATTGTTGCTAATATAAGATTGCTGTTCTTGTATTTTTTTTTTTTTTTCTACCGAGCCAGTCCAGTTTGTCCAAAGTAAGAACGGTGACATTCACAATGATCTTGTTAGATACCAGGGGTGGGGAGAGAGAGAGAGGAGACCATTTATCTTTTGAAGATGTTTCCATCTTCAAAAGATAAACAGAAAATATCTTCAAAAGTTGATAAGATGCTACATTCAAAAACAATTGGCTCACCAACCATCTCAGAATACTGGAATTATAAAAAAAAAACTTTATTATGACATGCTCATACTATTTGTTCTATTGTACATCTCGACTATTACAGCAGAAACTCTTAACATCAAACGATATATGAAATTCAGTGGCTTCTCAGAAAGGATCATGCAGCAGCTTTTTAATTCCATATAGTTTTAACTTAAATAACAAGGGAACAGTACATTGAGGTCTCCTCTAGCTCTCCCTGGTGTCTACCAAGTTCCTTGTGACTCTCATCATTCTTACCTTGGACAAACTGGATGCTCTGTAGAAAAGAGAATTCAAGAACACCAATCTTATATTAGCAACAGTAAATCTGAAAACTCTGGCTTGGCACAGCATTGAATATATACAAATCACAACATCCTGTGGTCTGAAACATGCTTATTTCATTGATGTCTGTATAAATTTGAACACTTGTTTAAAGAAAGCACCGAGGCTGTACTTCACAGCCTCAGTGCTTTCTTTATTTTGATTGATGATTCAAATTTTGGATAGAGCTCTAAGGTCTTGGCTGTGTTCAGGACTGTTTCACGCTACAGAACAATTTATCAAGGAAAGAACAAAATGTCTTATTTCAGTAGAAACTGTTTGTAAGTTTTTATTTTAAGAAACAAGCTCTAAACAATAAATCTTTTAGCATGTTCACTTTTGTATGATTAAATAAGTTTGTTTCTGTCATTCCGATGCTGTATTTTAGTTTGATGATTGTTTTGGTGTGATATTGTATAATTTCAACTGTATTTCCATCTTTAAATTCTTCAATCCTGTTAATATATAATGACATCATGATTTTCTTTTTTAACATCGTGTTTTTGCCATGAGTTGTGTATGTATTTCCATCAACAAAATCTCAATTTGTAACACTCAGCCTATGGGTAATTAGGCTTGCTTAACAGTGGCTTTCCAGGAATCATTTAGGTCAGGGCTGTCCAAAACATGGTCTGCAGGCTGCATGTGGCCTGCAGTGCAATTTTGTGTGGCCTGCCTGTGGGTTTTGATTTTCAAGAGTGAAAAAATAAAATAACAATTTGAACTGAATGCGTATTAGATATTTTAATTTTATCATTAATCGATAATCTCGATGTTGGTTATTTTATTTGGCGCTTTTACATCAATATATATCCATGTTTTTAAAATATTAGATGTGTCAAAGAAGTGTTCTTATAATGTTTTGTTCTAACATGCATGCTCCAGGCGTGACTAGTGCACAATTAATGTCGTTCGTGTGTTCAGCTATCGAGGTTGTGTCGCTTCTGCTCACTAAATTACTAGATACGCATTGGATGCAGCCCTTGAATAAATCTCTTTTTTTTTTGATGCGGCCCTTGGATTACCTGAGGTTGGACAGCCCTGATTTAGGTCATAAAAACAGTGATTGATTGTATAATAAGTAATAAAAATAGTTCAAAAAACACCTGAACATAAATATACATGATCCACATAAGTGTAAGTGAAATATTAATAGTTATCACTTGCGTATACTTTTGAAAATTCAGTTTAATTGTCATCATTTTCTGGTTTAATGGATATACTGTATTATGATAGTCTAACACAATTATGATTTCTTTGCTAGTTTTGGATAAACAGCTGCTTTCGAAGTTGGTTCATTATTTGTCAGATACATGAATTGATTAGCTCTTACATTTTGATCTTCTAAAACACTCCCAAACTTCATATATTCCCTCATATCTTGGTTTTCGCCTGGTTCTGCTTTCATGCCATTTTTTACTCCAACACTTTTTTGTGAATATTAATCATGAAATTTTTTTTTTATCTTTAATTTTAATGTGATTCTGCCCAGTGGTGTATTTAGGCATTTCTCGCCCCTAGGCCCGCAGAAAGTGCTGCCCCCTCCATATTTAATGAACATGTTGATTTACATGCATAACCTATTTATATCGTAAACTCGTAATATAATTATAATTACAAAAATGAGAGTCCAGAATTTCTGCCGCCCCTCAAAATTTGCCGCTCTAGGCCTGGGCCTATATGGCCTATACCTAAATATGCCACTGATGGGATATATTTACTCCTTTAATTTCCCTCAAACTCTCATATCATATCATATCTTTATAGCTCTCATAGTTTGGATTTTATCAGCTGCTTTAACCCAGCTCTTTTATCCCTCAGTTACAATTGGTTTGAGTATTCTCTTATCTTCTGCTAGCTTTTGGATTTGGCTTATTTATATCTTGTTCCATGTAAAATCCCCCTTCCCTGGTTTCCCACTATATTAGCCTTTCTTATTTTATTATTTAATTTCATATTTAATTTCTCATCTCCCTAAAAACTGTTCTGCAAAGCTAACATGTGTAATCTTTTGTATTAGTTTAATATTGAGAATGCATTCAATGTTTTCTGTGTCCCTTGCTGATTTTCATACCAGATTTGTCACAGCAGTTATTTCATTTGGCTAAAGATTCTGGAAGCTTTGTAGCAGATTTTAAGAGGATATTGTCATCTGCATAATAAAAGGAATACATCTTCTATTTGAATGCTCCTCTTCATATATCCTTGAGTTCAACTTCCAGTTTGCAACTTAGATTTGTATATGATTGGCATTCTACTCAATAAAGAACATTATTTTTCTGCAAAGCTTTAGCAGCCTGGAGGTGGTTTATTTGGCCAATGTATGATCCACATCAGTGAGTAGGCTGCAATTTTCATTTTTAAACATGCCGAAAGACTCTCATTGTTCAAATGGTTTCTTGATTTATTTTTAATATGTTAAAATAGTTGCTCACAAAAATTCATGTACCTATCACAAACATTATGTATACACATGGATATTATTTTGTTCCTGTTTTAACTTTTATACCTCATCACCACCCTAATGATTAACATTCAGTATGTGTGCTCTACTCACTGTCCACAGACAAAGTAAACTCAAAAGTGTTTACATCTTGCACTTGTCATTTGTGTAGGTTAAAAGTTAAAGAATGGCATTTACATGTTCAGAGAGCTGTATATTGCTGACTCCTGTTCTGTGACCTTTCTTTCAGTTCAATGAACATTGTTTTTGACGGTGGCTGTCTGTCATACAGATGACATGCCCAATCCAGCAGAGTTAATAGTGGATAATCATTACCACACTACTCATGCACTTATCTTCAGTAAATATTGATATTAGTATGCCTGCTTTCCACTGATATATTTTTTTTTTTTAAATACTGAAATCTTATAGATGACAGCATTGAATACAGCATTAGTAGTATTTTTGCAGGATTTTCAGGATGTGCAAGGGAACTAGCAATGCTTTGACTAGGCTCTTTAACTTAAGTCTCAGCTCTGGTAGAGGTCCAAGGGAGTGGAAAGAGGGCAAAATAATTCTCTTTGCATATGTGTAGGTCTAAGACTAGTAACAAATTATATACACCAATCAATATCTTAAAAGTGGTGGTAAAAGTACTGGAAAAATTGGTCAAAAAGAGAATTCAATAATGGGTGGATTAGAATATGATACTCTATAAGGGGCAAGATAATTTTGTAAAGGGTTAGTCATGCTAAGGTAGCTCATAAGATTACTTAGTAGTTTCCTAATTTTTTATAATAGAGTGACAGCTGAGTTGGATAGGGGAAATGGCTACATGATGATTCACAAACAAAGATTTTGGAAAGTCATTTGACAGAATATCTCATTGAACTATGTAGGGGTGGCTGCTGGACAGATATATAAAAAAAAAGTGGTATATAGAGGAGCAATCCGGGCAAAAGCAGGTGACTAGTGGTGGGCCACAAGGTTCAGTGCTAGGACCATTACTGTTTAATTTGTATATAAATGTTATCAGAAATAACCTGAAAGAAAACGATGGTGCAAAATTAGATAATGATAGTTAATCAAGGCAAAGTGAAGAGCTTGCAGGATAATTTAAATAGGCTGTCAGTATGGGCAAAAGATAATGGGTTGTTTAATATGGAGAAATGTAACTTTATGTGTTTAGGGATAAATTGATTAGAAGCTGCACTCCACATTGATGGAACTGTACTTCAGTAAATGGGTCAAGTTAGATAATCAAGGCAAAGTGAAGATTACTTGGTGATTGACAAACACTAATAAGATTAGAGATAAGTAAGTTGTTATTCCTCTTTATGGGTCCTTGATATGTCCATATCTGGATTACTGTGCTCAGGTCTGGTCTCTTGGGTTTCTGGGGGATTTTGATCTTTTAAGCACCTTGCCTTAATGTTTTTTTTTGTTTTTTTTAAGATCAATGTAATGAAAGCAGGTATTAGAGTGCAGATCTGGTCAAAAGATTGAAGTGGTAGATGTAATAGGAATACCTATGAAAATGTGTGTGTGTGTAACAGTATAGTGGAAGATAGAACTGGAAAAAATGGAGAGAGAGAGAGAGAGTAATAGTGACGATCAAAAGAATAGTAGTATGATAAATGTGAATAATGAAGAATTGTCCGTAGGGAAGGAGATAGCACAGTTATGTTGTGCACAGGACACAGTGTGAGCTAGATCGAATGCAGAAACATTTGGCAGCTTGATGACAAAGAAAGAGGTGTGAGAAAGGAATACTTGACTGAGAGAGAGAGAGAAAAAATAAAATATATGGAATTATTGGGCTTGGAGCAATGGCATAGCATGAAAGACTGCAAGGACTGGATCCTGATAGTACATGGGAGGTGCTAAAGGTGTTGAAGGGAAGTTATTAGAAGATAAATGAAGTGAGAGTTAAATGGATATATATCATTATTAATCAGGAACTACAAAAAAAAAAAAAAAAAAAAGAGAAAGAAAAAGAAAAAATTGTAGAGGGATTTCAAAGAGAAAGGTGACCAGCAGAGACATGAGCAGTACATAGCACAGGCCAGAAGGGTGACTGGTATTGTAAGAAAGGCAAAATCAGAGTATAAAAGAAAATTTGCAGTGCTGGCAAAAGGTAATCCCAAAGAGTTCTTTTAGTATGTTGCAAGTAAAAGGAAGAATGTGTGTAGAAGAGTAATTTTAATGAATGCTGATGGTAGGGAATTAACTGAAGTAGATGAAATAATTGAATTACTTTGTGAACATTTTAAAAGAGTACGTCATCCAGGTAAAGATATTGCAGTAACAAGAGAGGCAAGGGGGTTATATTGAAATAGAGGTGGATGAACTCAAGGCACATAGAATATTACAGCTATGAGATTGGATGGGATACCAGCTTGAGTTTTTCGAAATGGTGCTAGAGAATTGGCAGTGCCTTTTGACCACATTGTTTAATTTTAATTAGCTATGGATTGATCCCAAGGGGAAAGAAAGAGGAAAAAATAGATACATTACATAAAGGAGACTCCAAGCCTAAGGAAGCATAGCAAATTTCTGACTGACCAGCATATCAGGAGTTGTTGTTAAGGTACTGGAGCAGTTAGTCAAGAGCAAAATACAGGAATGGATAGATGGAAATGGGATATTGTATGGGGCAACATGGTTTTGTGAAGGGTAAGTCATGCCTCAGTAACTTACTCACCTTTTATAATACAGTGACAGCTGAGTTGGATAAAGGTATTAGGTATTCCTTTATTCGTCGTGCTGGTGGACTTTGTAAAATCTTTTGACAGAATATTGCACGGAATTCTGATAAATAAATTAGAGCACATAAGAATGGATATGAAATTAGTGAAATGGATAAGAGAATGGTTGATGGAGAGATACTAGACAGTATTTTATTCAAGAGCAGAGTGCAGCAGAAGGCCTTTGGTGGTGAGCCACAGTACTCTGAACTTGGGCAACTACTATTTAATTCATAGATAAATAACATATAGGAAATGATCTGAGAGGAACTATTCAGTTATTGCCGATAATGCCAAATTAGGCAGAGAGTAATATCCAATAAAGATTATATTAAAATTTTACAGGATCATTTCATAGAGTGGCAGAATGAGCAAAGTGGAATGGTGCCAGCAGAGGTTGGTCGATTGGTAGAGCCTCTGCTTCTAATAGCTCACAAACAGTTAGGAAGGTTTGAGCACAGTTAGTAGTTAGAAGGGGACTAATCGTTCAATGGTGTTGGCACATTCTCCTTCGATGAGTCTTTGGACTCCCTGGAGGTGTCACATAATAATAATAATAATGTCAGTTTAACATGGCAAAGTGTAAGGTGTTTTTTTTGTACCATATTGATGGAACTGTATTCCAAGAATATAATTTTTGGTATTCACAAAAATTAAGAAACTTTATAGAATAGAAATTTTATTAACTTCTCGATTAGTTTCATGAAATTCTTTTCTTTCACTCCTTTTGGGTAACTACATAAATAAATTTAAAAAATACTAATAAACAGATAATAACAGTTACCAACTCTAGCAAAAATATTTGAACAGTGAATAACAATGGAAAATGTGCATTTGATATGATATTATGTGGTCATTCATGGACTGCTATATGCTTCCAATTATATATTTGGTTTAATCCTTTATCCAAGTGTAAGCAAACAAAGTTTGCACCTGAAGTATTTTCAGGACTGGGGCAACTCATGGTAAAGGTGGTATATGAGTTCTGATCACTTGCCTTAGTATCCCATAATGCAAAACACATCTGCTTGTGGACATGTATATTGCTATGCATTAAGGGAAGGGTTACTACCCACACCGGTTTCGACCTTTATTGAGGTCTCGTCAGTGGGAGCTAAACCCAGAGGTGGCGATACTAAGGTGGAAGTAATGCAGAAGTCATTACTACTATATTTTATATGCTTCAGATTAGAGATATTGAAAGTTTATTTTCACTTGGTTAGACTATAATAAATTTAGTTTAATCCTTTATCGAAGTGTGAGCAAACAAAGTTTGCGCCTGAAAATATCTTCAGGACTGGGGTAAGATAGTACAACACCGGGCAACTTGTAGCAAAGGTGGAGCAAGTTACTATCACTTCTATTCCAGTATCTCTCATAATGCAAAACATATCTCCTTGCAGATATGCATAATGTTATGCATTAAGGGAAGGGCCACTACCCAGACAAGTTTAGACCTTTATTGAGGTCTCTTCAGTGGGAGCCAGGCTCAGAGGTGGAGATACCAGGCAGAAGCAATAGCGAAGTTATCTTTACCTGTAGGTGTGCCACCTTTTTATTAACTTACTCTGGATATAGAGAAATACGTTGAAAGTTTATTTTTCACTTGGTTAGACTATAATAAATTTAGTTTAATCCTTTATCCAAGTGTGAGCAAACAAAGTTTGTGCCTGAAAATATCTTCAGGACTGGGGTAAGTCGAAACTAGACTGGTTAGTGGCCCTTCCCTTAATGCATAACATTATACATATCCACAAGGAGATGTGTTTTGCATTATGGGAGATACTGGAATAGGAATGATGGTGGCTTGCTCCACCTTTGCTACAAGTTTTCCAGTGTTGTACTACCTTACCCCAGTCCTGAAGATATTTTCAGGCGCAAACTTTGTTTGCTCACACTTGGATTAAGAATTAAATTAAATTTATTATAGTCTAATCAAGTAAAAAATAAACTTTCAACATCTTTGTCTATATCCAGAGTAATTTAATAAAAAGGTGGCACACGTTTTGGCAACTCCTATAGATAAAGATGACCTCACTATTGCTTCTGCCTGGTATCTCCACCTCTGGGCCTGGCTCCCACTGAAGAGACCTCAATAAAGGTCGAAACTAGTTTGGTCAGTGGCCCTTCCCTTAATGCATAACATTATACATATCCGCAAGGAGATGTGTTTTGCATTATGGGAGATACTGGGATAGCAGTGATGGTAGCTTGCTCTACCTTTGCTACGAATTGCCCAGTGTTGTACTACCTTACCTCAGTCCTGAAGATATTTTCAGGTGCAAACTTTGTTTGCTCACTCTTGGATAAAGATTAAACTAAATTTATTATAGATTAGAGATAGTTGATGGAAGTTTTTTCACTTGGCTATGCTTCCATCAACTATCTCTAATCCAGAGATTAATAACTTAACACGTATAAAATATAAAACCCACAGTAATAACTTTAATGAATTAAAGGTACAAATATTTCATGCTGAAAGTACATCATCAGCGTAGAACAAACAGTTAAAGGAATGGAATACAACGTACAGAACAGTCGGTGGATTACCAATTAAATTGTTGCATGTGCCAGAAGATTAATATTAATAAAACATTATTAAATAATTCTTAAAAACTATTTCATTGTTGGTTGCATAAGATAAAAATCTCCCAAACTTTTGAGAGAGAGAGAGAGAGAGACAGTCATTTCGATTCAAATTCAGCCAGTGTAAAAGGGCTTCACAACTTTCTTTAAAAAGACGTTCATATTTAAACCTGCATCTGTGGAGAAGACAAGCTTTATCCCACCGGATATTATGTTCAGTGTCAATGCTATGTTGTGTTAGACCGACTTATGAGGTTTCGTGTATTCGATATAATACTGATGTTCCTTCATTCTTTTTTCCACAGAGCGGTCTGTTTGTCCAAAGTGCGATAAATATTTCATTCACATGGTATCTGGTAAACACCGGCTAATGATAGAGGTGCCAGTTTGTCTTTTGTAGATGGCAACAAGTGAGAAATTTTGTTGATAGGAAGATATGAGATATGTGGGAATAAGATGATACTTCTTCAAAATTCTGCCAATAGGTTCTGAGATGCTTGAAATATAAGGGATTGGAACTCTGTGGATTTGATTAAGGTTGTAACCATTAGATTCTATTAACTTTTTTATAGTGAAAAGTTCTTGTTGTAAGCTTAATAGGGAGGAGCACACATTATGTGCTCTATTAATTAAAGATTTGATAATGCCGATTTTTTGAGAGGTGTGATGAGCAGACTTTTGATGAATGTATCTGCCAGTAAAGGTAGGTTTTCTATAGATACTTGTTGATAAAGTACCAGAGGATGTGTGTGTGTAAAGAGGATGTCCAAGAATGGCACACTACCAGCCTTTTCTCTTTCCATAGTGAACTGAATGCGTGGGTGAAGACTATTTATCTGTTGTAGGAATGTGATAAGTTCCTCTTCAGCATGTGGCCAAATAGCAAAGACAAAGAGGGTTGGGGATGAATGGATGAGAACAAGGTGTCTTCCAGATGAGTCAAAAAATAGTTTGCCAAAGTGGAGACAGATGGCTACCCATGGCAGTACCTTCAACTTGTTTGTAGATCTTGTTTTTCCAGCAGAAATATCCTGAATGTATAACAAATTCAAAAATCTTTGCAATATCTGCAGGGTAATCATCATATAGTAAGTTGACAGTGTCAGCTAATGGAATATCGGTAAAAAGGGGAACAATATCAAAACTTTTTTAAATAATGAAACCTATGGTACGATCATAATTAAAAGAAACTCACGTATTAACCACAGTGAAAATTATTTAATTGTAAATATTTCATCCTATGTATCTTAGGACATCATCATTACAATAGTTTAAAACAATAATAGGAATAACATACAGTTAATGTGTATGATTACAAATCGTGAATAACTGTATGTTATTCCTATTATAGTAAACTACTCTACTGATGATGTCCTAAGATACTTAAGATGAAATATTTACAATTAAATAATTTTCACTGTGGTTAATACGTGTTTCTTTTAATTAATATCAAAACTGGCTAACAAGTCAGACTCTTTGATTTGAACATCCTTGATTTGTTCAAGAAAATGTGTCAGATTTTTGCTGAATGATCTAGAATGCCCAGTAAGGGCAGTTAATGAACGTGACAAAAATTTAGCAATTCAATAAGTGAGAGAGTCAATACAATTCATGATGGGTCTTACTGGATAACCTTCTTTATGGATTTTTGAGAGGCCATATAAGCGTGGAGTTCTTCCAAAATGAGTGCACAGTTTATCCATGGTGTTTTGATCCCAACTGATTACTTCATCAAGCAACCTATTTAATTGTTTAATTTGCAAATTTGTAGGATTATGATTGATTTCTTGATAGGTGGAGGTATCTTGTATCAGGTTTGGTATCTTGTATCATCACCAATTCATCATATGTTTGTATTTTACTATATATAATAAGAAGCATATAGCAGATGGAAGGTGAGACTATGAGAGAAAAGTAACCTGCCTTTTACAAGATACCTCCACCTATAGATCTCCACCAACAAGATCTACAAACAAGTTGAAGGCACTGCCATGGGTAGCCCTCTGTCTCCACCTTTGGCAAACTATTTTTTGAAAAATCTGGAAGACACCTTGTTTTCATCCATTCATCCCCAACCTCTTTGGTTTCGTTATATCGATGATGTCTTTGCTATTTAGCCACATGCTGAAGAGGAACTTACCACATTTCTACAACAGATAAATAGCCTTCACCCATGCATTCAGTTCACCATGAAAAAATAAAAGTCTGGTAGTTTACTATTCTTGGACGTCCTCCTTACATTCACATCCTCTGGTACTTTGTCAACAAGTGTCTATTGAAAACCTACCTTTACTGGCAGATACATTCATCAAAAGTCTGCTCATCACACCTCTCAAAAAATCGGCATTATCAAATCTTTAATTAACAGAGCACATAACGTGTGCTTCTCCCCATTAAGCTTACAACAAGAACTTTTCACTATGAAAAAGTTAATAGAATCTAATGGTTACAACCCTAATCAAATCCAACAGATAATTGACTCCTATGTTCCAATACCTCAGGATTCTTCAACAGACCACAGAGTTCCAATCCCTTATATTTCAGGCATCTCAGAACCTATTGGAAGAATTATGAAGAAGTATCATCTTATTCCCACATATTTTCCTATCAACAAAATTTTTCACTTGTTGCCATCTACATAAGACAAACTGGCACCTCTATCATTAGCTGGTGTTTACCAGATACTATGCGAATGTAATTTATCATACTTTGGACAAACAGACCATTCTGTGGAAAAAAGAATGAAGGAACATCAGTATTATTTCGAATACATGAAACCTCATAAGTCTGGTCTAGCACAACATAACATTGACACTGAACATGATATCTGGTGGGATAAAGCTTGTCTTCTCCACAGATGCAGGTTTAAATATGAACTCCTTTTTAAAGAAAGTTGCGAAGCTCTTTTACATTGGTTGAATTTGAATCGAAATGACTGTCTCTCTCTCCCAAACGTTTGGGAGATTCTTATCTTATGCAACCATCAATGAAATAGTTTTTAAGAATTATTTAATAATATTTTATTAATATTAATCTTCTGGCATGTGTCAACAATTTAATTGGTAATCCACTGACTGCTCTGTACATTGTATTCCATTCCTTTAACTGTTTGTTCTACACTGATGATGTACTGTTACTTTCATTACGAAGTATTTGTACCTTTAATTCATTAAAGTTATTACTGTTGGTTTTATATTTTATACGTGTTAAGTTATTAATCTCTGGATTAGAGATAGTTGATGGAAGCATAGCCAAGTGAAAAAACTTCCATCAACTATCTCTAATCTGAAGCATATAGCATATAGTAGTAATGACTTCTGCATTACTTCCACCTTAGTATCTCCACCTCTGGGGCTGGCTCCCACCGACCAGACCTCAATAAAGGTCGGAAACGGTCTGGGTAGTTCCCCTTCCCTTAATGCATAGCAATGTACATGTTTAATATACATAATGCAAGTGATCAGAACTGATGTACCACCTTTACCACGAGTTGCCCAGTTCTGAAAATACTTCATGCCCAAACTTTGTTTGCTTACACTGGGATAAAGGATTAAACCAAATATATAATTGGTGGCATAGCCAAGTAAAAAAACTTCCATCTGTTATGCTTCTTATATGGTAAAATACAAACATATGATGAATTAGTGATGACCAAACCTTGATGTTAAATCTTTTTTTTTTTTTTTTTCAGTGCAGAGAATATGGATATTTTATCATTTCAGGTGAATTTTGAAATGCTTTTGAGAAATAATGGTAATCTGTGTGGAGGATATTTGTTTGTTGTTATATTACTTTATGCTTTGTTTCAGGTCTATGTGCTGCCAGTCCTGATTTGTGTCTTCTTTTGTTCTCAACATCCTTTAAAATTGTTCCAATCATGTACTTCTCCAGACCTGCCTACCTGTCCTATTTGGTGTAAACAACAAATACAACTAATCTTGTGGGCACCTGATTTTTTTAAAGTGTAGATGTGGAGATTTAGGAGGTTTCAAGTGATTAGAGATCTTGTCGATTAAGTGGAAGGCAACTTTTGTATTTTATTGACGAAGCAGCCTTGCAATTTTGTCTGTGACTGATTTGTATATATAGGAAAATCACCTCCTCTCAAATCCTGGTTTTCCTGTTCATCTGATTGTTTTGGAGTTTCATGTAGGATTTATTTCATTTTATTTTTTGATTAATGTTCTGTTGAGCCATATTTTGGTAGGATTGAACTCAGGTATTGTAACTCAGTCCTTTTTTCTTCTCTTAGTGGAAATTCTGTAAGTTCTGTCATGTAGGGAATGGACAATGCCAATTTTTTGTGCTGGGTGGTGATGGGGCATGTAGGTGGCCTATAGGCTGAGAAATTGTTTTGTTTGCATAACTGAACTAATTCTCTAATCACCCATATCTCTAATCACTTGGAACCTCCTAAACCTTCACATCGCATTTAAAAAAATCAGGTGTCTAGGAGATCAGTTTTAGTTGTGGTTTACACTACATAGGACAGACAAGCAGCTCTGGAGAGGTATGCCAATTATTACTATTATTATGTGACACCTCTAGGGAGTCCAGAGACTCATCGCAGGAGAGTGTGCCAACAGCATTGAATGATTGAATCCCTTCCAACTACTAACGGCGCTCAAACTTGCTTAACTTTTTGCGAGCCATTAGTAGCAGAGGCTCTACCAATTGACTAACCTTTTCTAAAACACTATAAGGTGTTGAGAATGAAAGATGACATAAATCAGGACAAGTAGCACATAAGCAGGACAACAGGAGGAAACTGAAGCAAAACAATAAGTAGTATGGCAACAAGCTTCACATAGATTACCGTTTTTTGTTTTTTTTTCCCCCTCAAGAGTGATCAAAGAACTAGCTGAAATGATGAAACATCCTCTGCAATGCAACAGAATTTGAATATGAAATATTGTGAATATGATTCACGATACACTTAGATTTACTAGTAGTATACATCAGTCCACAAACTAGCTCATAGCATTAGCAAATGCATGCTTTCTATTTTTATTTTTTTTTCAAATGCTTTCACTAGGGTTGTTAACTGTTATTCCTATTTCCTAGTTTTATAGTTTATTCATGTAATTATCCTGATGAACTAAAACAGAAGAATTTCACAAAACTAGTTGAGAAATTAATAAAAATAGTTTCTTATTCTATGTGATACTTTTGTGGAATAATACTGAAAATCATATTCCTAGCATGTCCTCTCTCCACAGAAATCTATGCAATGGTGTACTCCAGGATTGATGAAGATGAGGATTTGGGGATGCTAGTAAATAGGGAGTTGAAGTTTACAGGACATATTTGCAGTGGTTACAGAAATTTTGAAAGTGGCTAAAATGGCTCGTCAGATTATTAGGTTAATGAAGCAAACCCTGATGAGCAAAAATAAGTAGGTTATTATATCTCTTTATAGGACCTTGGTAAGACCCTCTCTTGACTATTGTGCACAGATCTGGGCATATGGGTTTCTTGGAGATAAGGAACTGAAGACAATCCAGAGGTGAGTGACCAAGAAGGTGGCAGGTCTGTGAAATGCACCTTATGAAGATAGGGGCGAATATTTTTGGATTGATAAACAGAAAGGGGATGAAATGATTGAAGCATACAAATTACTGAAAGGTTTTTTAGGATTAATAGAGAGGAAACGTTTAAGAACAGGTCTGGTGGTGGAAGAACTAGAGCCATCCTTGGAAGTTGTGCAGCAGTGTGGTTAGCAAGGATGTGAGTACTAGATTTTTTGCTTGGAGAGTAATGAATGGAGTGGAATATTGTTGCTCTTAGCTCCTTTGCCAAAGTGTGATAGATATTGTATGAATGATGGATAGTGCTTGGCATAATGTTTAGGGCATAATGATTCTGTGGACTCCATAGAGTTGCCATGCAATAATAATAATGAACTAATATGTTGACTTTGTCAGGGAACAATACACAAGTAAGATGTGTATGTATGCATGCTCTACAAGAGTAAGTAAGTAAGACTGAAGTAAAGAAACAGAGCAAAGCTTAAAATTGAATCTTCAGCGGTATTTGTGACATAGATGAATTACAAAACATATATGCGTACGAAGAAAAAGATTTTTTCATACAAAATAAATCATTTGATTTATTTTATGGCTTTTTTTAGATTATTTTCGGGCTAACACTCCATCATCAGTGATATAATTGGCATATACCAAAGGCAGAATATACAATGGACTTCATTGTATATGCAGGCTAACAGTTAATAACATCTGTTCAGATTTAGACTTGAACAGTGACAAATTATTGTTCAAAGAAAATAAATAAGTAAAATAATAATAATTATATTTACAGTTATTGATATTTAAATATTCCATACATTTGGTAAGGAGTGATATTTATTAAAAGTTTAGATTGGGTTCATGACTGCACTTTGAAATGCCTCAGAGCCTGTTTTTAAAAAAATGTAACATCCAGTCTGGTTGGCCACGTGGTTAGTGTACCTGCTCTCTAACTAACAGACTGCAGATTCAAATCCCACTATGGGCATGGATGTATGTGATTACCTTTAGGTGGGAGATGAATTTCATTGGCCAGTGATCTCAAAAAGGGAGATTATTGGAGGCCTGAAGGCTTGAAAAAGTTCCATGTTTGTTCTTTAAAGCAAGTTTCTGGACTATGTAAAAAATACCAAAAATATATATAAAAATTATTTTAAAAAAAATCAGAAAAAAAAATCCTTAGCTCATCCAAAGTAGGAATGTACCATAGGTTTACAGCTAGTTGGCTTGATTGAGTGCTCTTAGCCATTGTACTGATGATCTAAGTATGAGCATTTCCCAAGTGTAGGGCATTTTTATTAATTCAGATTTATTGAGATTAGAGTATAGTTTTTAAAAGTAGTGATGGATTCATCGAAAAGTTTTTCAAACTTTTGTTCTGTAGAGTAAGGTGTCCTTTTCTGAATGGATTTTATCCAAGGCATGATCTGCTATTTCTGAGTGACTATAGCTTCAGGGCACTTGGTAGACCAGATAGATCTAGTGATTATAGCTAATCTTTAGGGAGATAAGATGAGGGGACAAATTTTTGTGTGGTCTGAAGGTACTCAGCAGATTATACTTATTCAGGATTGTTGCCTAATTTTCAGAAGTGCCACAGATGTATGAGATGATAGATTTGTTGTAGTTTGTTATTATTATTATTATTATCCTAATACCCTGTGGAGTCACAGACCAATCTAGGAGGTCCATTGTTATACACACAGCTTAATCAAGTCACTTCTCCAACAGAATTTAAGGCATTACTAGATAAAAATGATAAAAAATAAAAATTATGGTTTATAAGACTAATATACAAACTAGTGCAGTGGATGAGTTAAAGGCTGGAGATAAATCAGATACTAATATTTAATAATGTATTAAGGAAGAAATGCATTGATATGTAATTAAAACAAATGCACAAGCAGACTGAACAAAATACACAATGCTCATCCATTGTGATGAACAATTGTGTGCCAACCTTTCATGTCCCCCCCCCCCCGGCTGATAATTGATGCTAGATTCCCCGTGTTATCAATTAGGAAGCTCTCTAACCCCTTCCCTCTTCCTTCTCCTCATGCATTGGTCATATTGCTTTCTATATAAATAAAACTCCTTCCATTTTAAAACTTTCATTGAGAATTTAATGTTAAATAATATAGATATTTTAGTTGGCTCTGATATCACTTCACTTTTCACCAATATTCCCTTAAATTACACTTTATCACTTATAAAAGAAGTTTTTCCTCCTGAAATTACTGATCTCTTTTCCTTTGCTATCCATTCTGATTATTTCTCTCAGAAGCACAAATTTATAACCAGGTAGTAGGTATCTCTATGGGTTCTCTCCCTCTCACCCCCTTTGCCAATTTTGTGAAAAACAAACTCTTGACTCAGATTCTCTCAAACCTTCTATCTTTGAATGTTGACGATGTGTTCTCTGTTTGGCCTAAAGCATCTAATGTGTGGGCCATGAGGTTCTTTCACTTCGATGGTCTTCTCCCTAGAATCCAGTTTACCGTGGAAAAAACTAACTATTATTAGTTTCTTTTTGCATAATATAATTTTAACTTAACCACCTTGGTAACATGCCTACCCAATAGTAATCTGTCCTTTTCAGTATATAGGAAGTGATTCACACAGGCATATACATTCAGAAACTTTCTCATTACCCCCCCTTACTCTCAGCAATATGGTATCATTAAATCACTAACCAATAGAGCCTATAACCTTTGATCCAGTGAGCTCTCTCTCTTACAGCAGAACTTAATCATATACACCTTTTTATCTAAGGGCTTTTTGCTTTTTATCTATATATATATATATATATATAACTATCCTTTCCACAATCCTTAGCCTTCTGTGTGGAAAGATTTGAGTAATGCTATCATCATCATGCCCTATGTGTGAGGCAATTCAGGGAAAATAGCTAGAATCTTAAAGAAATAGACTTTCAATCCCCACCGAAAGCTTGCAACCCTCATACGTTCTACTAAAGATTATCTTCCTCCTCTCTCTCTCTCTCTCTGTACGTGAAGTACATAAAAAATATAACTGCATTCATGACTTTGGTTAACTGAGCCTTGTGGACCATGCTTTAGATACAGTTCATAGAATCAATTGGAAAAAAGACCGCCATGCTCCATTGCAGTAAATTTAGAAGAAAAAGCCCAATTTTGGAATCTGCAGCTGCTCTTATAAACCAACCCAATTTGTATAAACATGGTTGCACAAAACTTCCCAAAAATATGGTAAACACTAATACTTCGAGATCCCAGTTTACATCGTAGGTCATCAACATTGGGCAATCCCACCTGGTTAGGACTCTTGTCTTTTGTCCATGTGTTTCACTTAGTTTTGTGTTGACTTTGTGTGTGTGTGTTAAAAATCTCTTGTTGTAATCCCTGATGATGGCTCAGAAACTGAGATGAAATAATGGAAGAAGTATGTAACATTTCTAAATCCTTCCTAAGTGCTGTTTCACCCCATTAAGCTTCTAACGTTATTTTTATTATAAAAAACTTCCATGGAGTCAAAAGACTCATTGCAGAGGTCCACTGTTATACACACAGTTTATCTTATTGCATCTTAAATATGTTCACTGTCTCTGTGCTCACCACACTCTCAGACAGTGCATTCCAATCACTCACCACTCTCTATGCAAAAAATCTGCTCCTCACACTCTCCTTATACAGCTTCCAGGGATGACCTTTTGTTCTCTTCCTGTCTTCACCCATTCTATGCAAAACCTCCCCAACATTAATCTGGCAATAATCTCTTAACAGCTTATATGTCTCAATCATATCCTCTCTCCTCCTTCTATCCACCAATCTCTGCAAATTGCATTTTGTCTTCATACTCAACATTCCAGGACCAGAAACCACCTTAGTCAAATCATCTCTGAACCTTTTTCCAATACATCTTCGTCTTTTTGAAAACCAGGTTACCAAATCTGCACTCTGTAATCCATATGTGGCATGATCAAAACCTTATACAAGAGAACCATAACATCCTTACTTCTACAAGTCAGTGCTCTCTGCATCATTCCCATTATCCGCTGTGCTGTCCTCACAATTTTAGCAACATGTCCCCAAAATTTTAGGTCCTTGTCTGCAATCACTGCCAGGTCTCTTTTCTCCTCTATCTCTTCCAAGATATTTTCACTGATTGTGTACTCTACATCCCATCTCTGCTTCCCAAATTTCAAAACCTTACACTTTGCAACGTTGAATTAATATTCCCACTTATTTACCCATTCAGCCAATGTATTCCAGTCCTCTTGCAAACCCACAACATTCACTCTACTCTTGATAGCTCTCTCCAATTTTGCATCATCTGCAAATAACTGCATATCACCATTCAGACCTCTCCCAATATCATTTACATACAAATTAAATAGCAGTGGACCGAAAACAGACTCTTGGGGTACACCACTAGTAACATTCCTCTTCTATGATATTACACCTCCATAGACAACTCGCTGATACCTATCAGACAACCAGTCTCCAATCTGGTGAACTAATCTACTGTTCAGCTCCATCCATTCCAGTTTAATTACCAACTTGTCATGTGGCAATGTATATCAAATGCCTTTGCAAAATCTAAATATACCACTGTATATGCAACACCCTTATCCTATGCATTTGTCACTTTATTATAAAAAGTAAGCAGATTGATAAGACATGATCTTTCTTTAACAAATCCATGCTGGCTACCAAAGAGTATTTTTCTGTTGTCAACCAAATTCTGAATCTTGAACCTAACTAACTCTCTAACAATTTAACCACAACTCCAGACACACACACGTACTTGTCTATAATTCAAAGCCCTACTCTTATCACCTCCTTTATGAATCCTTTGGAACTTCACCCATTGTAAGACTCATGTTGAAAAGATATATAAAACCTGTTGTTAACTCTCAAGAACATTCCTTCAAAACACATTGTGAAATAGCATCAAGTCTTACAGCCTTATTTACATCAAATCTATTCAATTACTCATACACCTCCTCTTCACTTACTAATAGTTCCTCCTCCTTTCCCACTGCTTTCAAGTTCTGCTTGATGGTATTTTTAAAGGTATTTCATTCATAAGAATGAAATACCTTTAAAAATTACTCATTAAATACCCCTCAACTCTATCCTATGTAGTGGTTATCATTCCTCCATTTTCACCAATCAGTGTCATCTATGCATAATCATTCTTTCTTCTGCTGGCCACATATAAAAAAAAAATCCTTAGAATTTTTTTGGGCTACATTAGCTAACTGCTGCTTTTACTGCACTCTTGCTGTCCTTATCAAATGAGTCACCTTCCTCGCCTGCTCTTTGTACTTCTCATGCAACTGGTTGTTATAACTACTCATCTTGTGTTTCTTCCAGATCGCATACTTTATATCTTGATTCATCCATTTCACACTTACTCTGTTTACCCATTGCTGCCACCAAATAGTTGTTGAGTAGGGCCCAAGCAGTATTGATATCCTTTCCATCCTGTTTCTCTTTCCAGTTTATTATCGCAAGCTATTTCCTGAGCTTTTCATAATTACCAACTTTATAATTCCACATATATCCCTAACAGACATCCTCGAATGACTTGTCACCCTGCAAGTGATCACTGCATTGTTACTCTCACCAACTGGTAAAAGATTTGACACCCCATTTATAATAATATCATCTGATAAGATGATCAAATCCAATACTCTTGATCCTCGTGTACCCTCTGTTACATGCTGCCTGAGGTAATTGTCTTTCAAAAACTTCAGAAATTCATTTTTTTGCCTCCAGATGAAGAGTCTTGATTCTAGTCTATATTACTATAATTCAGGTCGCCCATAATGATCACTCGTTTCTTGCTAGCCAGACTAATTTGGCTATACATTTCCTTCCTGTTATCCTCCATATTACTAGGTCTATAGCAACACCCAACTAAATATTTCCTCCTGTTCACCTCCACCTTACCATACTATCTGAAAACCGTGGCTACTATTTGCACCTTGTCAATCCACCTTAGATGGGCACAACTCATCTGCTACCAACAGCAGCCTCCTCCCTTTCTTCCCTGTCTGTCTTGACAAAAAATATCATATCTGTTCATCCCTATTCCTGTCAGGATGTCATCCTCATCTAACTATGTCTCACTTATACCAACAATTTTGGGACGAATAAACTCAAGTAATGCAACAATTTTGTTCCCCTTATTTTGAATACTTCTGGCATTAATAAACAAATATAAGAAATTCTTTCAAGTCCTATGAACATCACTTCTCCAATGACTCTTCAATACCTTCCCTAGTTCTTTCCTCTGTATTTCTGCCAATTCTACAACTTTCCTCACACCAAACTCTCCCATCCCAGGCCATCTTGATCTTTTTTTACCCACTCACACAATCACCTCTGAATCCAGCATCTACATGTTTCCTAAAGTGTCTCCCTGTCCACTCTGACTCCCCCTGTTTCCCTGTTTGTGTTGTGCTTCCACTCTCTCATTTACTTAATTTCTGATATTCCATTTGCAAGTTCCTACCCTGCTTTTTTCCTTTTGCATATTACCTCGCACCACCTCAGATCTGTTCATTACTCTCATTATCTCTCCTACCAGCAACAAACTTTCCAGCCGACTCACACCAAAACCATTTAAATGCAGTCTGTCTTCTTTATACAGTTACATTCGTTCCTCAAATTCATCCCACACATTCACAAAATACACTCCTTTCTCCTTACATAACTGCGCTAACATATCATTCATAATCTTTGCTCGCCTCCTCAATTCATCACTATCATATCTTGGCAACATACTGACTACCTATCCTACCACACTGTTATCTTTTACTCTCCTTATATCCAATCTGACATTTTCCTCATTCCCATCCAAATCATTCATCCCTACTACAACCACCAACTCTTTTGCTCTCTTATTCCTCATGTTTGACGCTTCAATCACTCTGCTCGTTCTACCACCAGGAAAGCAAACCTTATGCACCACACCTCTAATAATTCGCTCTTCCATATATGTCCGTAATTCTTTTCATTTCATTTCGCAAGCACTTCATCTCTTGCCTCATCTTCATCAACTCTGCTTTCATGTTCAGATCCAATACATGATAACACAAAGATTCATGTCGGATATTTTCATGCAGTTTCATATTATGCTTTTAATTATTTTGGTTGTGCAGCAGACCTCACACTGATGTTCTGACAATGATATCCAAGGATAATTAATTGACTCATGCATCTTCTCCTGAGTGATATTCTTTTTCTTGTAGTGGAACCTGCTGATCATGTATTTTATGAATGCATGACGTAACAGCAATAGGCCTGGATGTATTCTAAGACATCATCATTATGGAGTACTACTGTCTTGATGTGAAGGACTGGCAAAAGGCATAACTGCAGCTCCAGATAATAAGAGTGAGACACCAGGTTCAATATCTTTTATCATACTTTGTGCAACTTGAGAAGAACTAGATAATTCAGGTGATACAGAACAAGGAACTAATATTTGACTATCTCCACTTGGCCCTGATTTTATGTTATTTGGGTGAGTTTCAATGAACTCAACAGGGAAAAAGGTTGTAACATGAGGGAGTAAGGTTGCTTTTTTTCCATCGAATACTGTAGTGGGTATCCAGAACATGGTCTACTAAACCCCAGTGGCAATAATGGTAGTCCATTATGTTGGCTGTCCTGCCTGTTTGGCCAAAGTAGGGCAGGTTGCAGCTGCAAGATACCTGGTAGACTTCAGATAAATCCAGAGGTAATAGCTAGTCTTTAAGATAACAGATATGATAACTTTCTGTGTGGTTTTGTAACTGTTCACAACACTGTATTTTTTTTGAATCTTCACTACTTTTTCAGAGGTGCCTTGGATATATGGAATTGTTGTAATCTCTGTCAGGAAGTGGGGGAAGAGGAGTATGGATACTGGATGTTAGTATTCTTTAAATGGGGTGTAGCCATTGGCTAAAAAAAGGTGTTTTGCATGTGGTTTAGTCCAGTAGTGAGTTTAGTGTTGTCTGAGCAAATCAGTTTTGCTCTATGGTCTAAAGTTATAATAATATGTGACACTTTCATTTGCAAACAATCTAATAGTCTAGAACACATCCAAAGCCAATTCATGTCCAGTTACTGGACTAGTGCTTGCATTCACGTGCTAATAAAAAGATATTTTTTCCCTGAAGATGTCAATTTGATTTGGAGGAATATTGGAAATAATAAGCACATTTATTTGGTTATTATACTTGGCACCTTTCACATCATTTATGCCTGCAAAACCAGTCACCTCTTTCAATTTTCCTCTTTGCATTTTAATAGCATCACTAAAATCCTTAATTTTTGAACTCAGAAACCTGATTTTGTTGCTCTCATATCAAGCATGCCTCTTACCAAAATATGACCATAGAATACACTCCTTTCTCTCTCTCTCTCTCTCTCTGTTGCTCTCTTATACTCTCTCTCTCTTCTCTTCCTTTGTGCATCATTTTTCTTGCTCTTCTCTGTTGTACCACTCACCAGATGTTTTTCTGGTTGTTAATTCATGTCATGCTTTGTCTTCTGAAAAACTCCATATACATGTGTTATTTCACTCATTACCACTTCATCATTCACCCGATCTTCAATCACTTTTATTTATATTATCATTCATATACTTTACATACTTTCTCACTTTCGCTACTGCACTTTTATCAGCAACTTCAAACTTTTCAGGAAATGACAATGTATACTAAAATATTAATTAAAAAACTTTAATCAATACCTTCCAGTATTTTGGCAATACACACTCCACAACTTCCTAACACACTTAAACAATCAACATCTCAGAATCCAGTTCACCTTGGAAAAAGAAAACAACAAACAGTCTCTTTTCTCTAGACACTCTGATTACACTCCAGCCTGATGGATCCCTTGCTTTCTCTGTTTACAGAAAACCAACCCCTACAGGTAGATACGTTCACCAGCAATCACTCCCCCCCCCCCCCCTCACAACAATATGGGATTATAAAAACTCTGTATAACATAGCTAAATTAATCTGTTCAGAGAGCAGTGCCCTAACTACTGAACTTAACCATATCCTTAACACCTTCTTAGCCAATGGCTACAACCCCAAAAAAATCCAGAAAATATTAAAACCAGTTAATCACAACCCCCCCCCCCCCCCTTAACAGAGATTACGCTAAATCTATCACCATTCCATATATCCGGGGCATGTCTGAAAAGCTCATAAAAATAAAAAAAAATTTTTTTTTTAAATAAATAAATATGACCTGACTACCTGTTACAAACCACATAAGAAATTGGCATCCCTTATCTGCTCCACCAAAGACCAGCCAACTTCCCCTAGACCTACCTGGAGTATACCAGATCCCTTGCAGCTGTAAACTGTCAGGCAGGACAGCTAATATCAAGATATCCGAACACAAAAGACCACATCCAGTTTCACCAATACAGCCACTCAGGACTTGTGGACTATACACTAGATACCTACCAGAGAATATGTTGGAAGAAAGTCACTTTACTACACCGTAGCAAATAAAAATATGAAAGATTGTTCCTGGAATCAGCCTCGACTCTAAAAAAAACTTCCCAGATCTCAACAAATTTGGGTGCATGAGACTGCCCCAAATTTGAGAAACTTGTATCCTTAGAACATCAACTCAACAGCCAAGACAACCCAATTTAGCCTACTAGGCAACACCTTTAGGACTCTAGGACCAACACCAGTTGCCTTATTCAGCCTCATTTGTTCGTTGTTAGTGCCTGCATGCACCTAACATAGTTTTGTTCCCAGAAGATGGCAATGTAACATTGCCGAAATATTGGAAGGTATTGATTAAAGTTTTTTAATTAATATTTTAGTATACGTTGTCATTTCCTGAAAAATTTAAAGTTGTGTAAGCAACATATAAGTTTATCTACAAGAATCACTTTTATCAGCATTCTTTCTGAGAGAGATACATTTTCAGTTCTTTCATCAGTAACATTAACCACTTGCTCTCATGTGTGCACTTCCCGTAAATGTATGGCACTTGATTTCAGAATACTCTGGACAGTACTCTCTTATGTGGTTCACTTTTCTTCTGTCATTCATGAAGAATGCGTCTCACACATACTTTATACTGCACTAACAAAATCTGTTTCATTAAATTCGCTTAGTAATGACATTGTGGTCATCATTGTTGTGTTATGCCTTGGTGCCATAATGAATATTATGCTGTAATAAGCCATTTTCCAAATAGAACTAAGTGTTTTTTAATCAGGCACACTCAGTTACACATTCAAAGTGGTAGAGTGGGAGAGAGTACTTTAAATGAACTTAATATCTTACTAACTCACTTGTTATATATATCTTTAATAGCATTTAAAGAAGACATTGACAATGCTGTAAAATTTCGTGCTATATTTTTCTTTAAACCTTATTGGAGTACATAATTATTTGTTAACTTTTTTGTGTGTGTGTTTATGTGTGTAGTAAATGCAATTAAATTGTTTGTGTGCATTACCTGGTTGAATTACCATACTGTAGCACCCTTTAGTGTGTGTCGGGGGGAAGCTTTGATGGTACTTAGTATGAGTTTGAAGAATCTGATGAAATCATCTCAACAATTAATTGCTTCAGCAGAAATGTATTATTTGTAATTTTGCTTCTGGTTTGCTGGCAAGGACAATACAATGATTGCTTATTGGTCATAAAGTCCCAGTTACAAATCTCCTATAGCACACGAGAAAAAGGACTTTTTGAAGTGAAGGTGAGAATAGCTGGTCTGGCTCATATAGAGATGATGTGTTTCTTTCTCTTTTTTTTTTTTTTTTATCTTCTTGTAAGATAGTGCCATTGCATAAGGGTGGTAGCAGACTGGAAGTGTCTAATTATAGGCCAGTTTGTGTGTCATCAGTAGTTGTTAAGATCTTGGAGAAAGTAGTGAGGGACCGTATACAGCATTAGGCAGATGAGGGGGTGGTGTTATCCGTGAGAGTCAACATGGATTTGTGAAGGGATGCTCTTGTTTTAGCAATATGCTAGCCTTTTATAATAAAGTAACAAGAGCATTAGATGAGGGAAAAGCATATACTGCCATTTTCTTAGACTTAGCGAAAGCATTTGACAGGGTGCCGCATGATAAGCTGATATTTAAGTTGCAGCACATGGGTCTGGATGTCAGATTGGTCAAATGGATTCAGGATTGGCTGTCTGATAGGTATCAGAGAGTTGTGTATGGTGGGACAGTTTCAAGGAGTCAGAGGGTTACAAGTGGGATCCCACAGGGCTCAGTACTGGGACCTATATTGTTTAACCTTTATATCAGTGACATTGTCAGTGGATTGCAAGGGGATATTCAGTTGTTTGCAGATGATGCGAAGCTGGGAAGGATTATTAGTAATAGTGGATGTGGTAGCCCTGCAAGAGGATTTGAATAGGCTGGGTAGATGGGCAAATGAATGGGGGGTATCAGTTTAATGCAGCAAAATGCAAGGTCTTGAGGTTTGGGAAACATCGATGGGATGTTGCATACTCTATGGGAGGAGTTATACTGGAGGAAGTAGAGGAGACAAGAGATCTGGGGTTGATGATTGATAGAAACCTGAAATTTAGGGGACATATTGCAATGGTGGTGAAGGTAACACAGAGGATTGCTGCAATAATGAGAAGGACACTGACCTGCAGAGATAAAAGGGTTATCATTCCATTGTTATAAGTGTCTGATCAGACCCCACTTAGACTAAATAATAAAGTAACACGTAAAAACCACAGTGATATCTTTAATTAGTAAAGGACAGATATTTCGTACTAAAGTTAATAGTACGTCTTCAGTGTCTGTAACAGTAATAGGAATGGAATACAGGCAAGACGTTCGGCAGATCACCTATTAAAATACAATTGTTACAGCATGCTAGGAAATAATAGAAATAACAAATTTAATCTATTAAGATAAATGGCTTTTTATATGAGATAAAAGTCTCCAGATCTTTGAGAGAGACATACAGTCATTTGTAAAAAAAGTGGAAAGTTCATCTTTAGTGTGTGGCCAAACAGCAAACACATCATCGGCGTAACGGTACCAAAGATATGGTTGAGGATGAATGGATGAGAACATAGTATCTTCGAATTGTTTCAAATAGTAGTTTGCCAAAGGTGGAGACAGAGGGCTACCCATGGCAGTATCTTCAATTTCGAAGTACCGTCTTTCGAAAACCCACATTTACTGGCAGATAAATTCACAAAAAGTCTGCGCACCACATGTCTTAAAATCATTTCTTAAATCTCTAATTCATAGAGCACATAAAGCTTGCTCTTCCCCAATTATCTTACAACAAGAACTTTCCATCATTAAAAAGTTAATGGAATCAAATGATTACAACTCCAATCAAATCCAACAGCTACTTGACTCTTATGTTCCAACACCTACAGTTTCTTCAACAGTCCGCAGAGTTCCTATTCCGTACATTCCAGGAATCTCAGAACCTACAGGTAGAATTCTGAAAAAGTATCATTTGATTCCAACGTATATTCCTATCAACAAAATTTCTTCTTTATTACCTTCTACTGAGGATAAAGTGTCTTCTCTATCTTTGGCTGGCATTTACCAAATACCTTGCGAATGTGATGTCTCTTATTTTGGACAAACTGGCTGTTCTTTGGAAAAAAGAATAAAAGAACATCAATATCATATTGATTATAACAAACCTCTGAAGTCTGGTCTGGTGCAGCACAGTATTGACTCTACTCATAGTGTCCAGTGGGATAAAGCAGTTCTCCTCCATAGATGCAGATTCAAATATGAACGCTTATTCAAAGAAAGTTGTGAAACTATCTTACACTGACCGAATTTAAATAGAAATGACTGTATGTCTCTCTCAAAGATCTAGGAGACTTTTATCTTATGTAAAAAACCATTTATCTTGATAGATTAAATTTGTTATTTCTATTATTTCCTAGCACGTGGTAACAATTGTATTTTAATAGGTGATCCACCGAACGTTTTGCTTGTATTCCATTCCTATTACTGTTACAGACACTGAAGATGTACTATTAATTTATTAATTTTAGTACGAAATATCTGTCCTTTTACTAATTAAAGATATCACTGTGGTTTTTACGTGTTACTTTATTATTTAATTACTATGCCACAGGTTTTGCAAAAAATCACACTTAGACTATTGTTCTCAGATTTGGTCCCCAGGATTTGAAGAGGATAAATTAACTGTGGAGAGGGTACAAAGGCAGATAACAAAGATGGTTTCAGGACTGTACAATGTTAGTTATGAGGATCTGCTGAGGGAATGTGGACTGCAGAGTTTGGTGGATAGAAGAAGGAGAGGTGATATGATTGAGACTTTTAAACTCTTGAGAGGTAGTTACAGGGTGTTGACACTGGAGAGTTCTTTCGCTTGGTTGAATAGCGGGAAGGAGTGATGACAAGAGACCATCCCTGGAAGTTACGAAAGGAGACTGTTTGCAAGAGGGTGAGGAGTGGTTTCTTTGCATGGATGGTGGTTGAACCATGGAATGCATTGCCTGATGGAGTGGTGAAAGTGAGAGTGGTCAATGAGCTTAAGGAGTGGTATTGATAGACTTTGTGTTTCTCGGGGGGGACCCCCCCTTGATGAGTCTTGATAGACTTTGTGTTTCTTAGGAGAGACCACCCATGATGAGTATTTTGACTCCATGGAGGCCTGAATAATAATAATTCTTTTTCACTCAGGATTTTAATCCTGGAAATCATGCAAACTGGCTCACAGAACAAGTGCAATTAACATATGTAATACAGTGTTATTATATTTTTGTTAGCTCCAGGTGCAATTCCAATAAAACCAAGTGAAACTACTGAATGAAACCACTTTTTGCCCAGGACCGAGTATATAGCATAGGGAATCGACCAACCTTAGTCAGCAAAGGTTGGTCGATTGGTAGAGCCTCTGCTATTAATGGCTCACGGAAAAGGTTAAGCAAGTTTGAGCGTGTTTAGTAGTTGGAAGGGAGACAAACATTCAGTGCTGTTGGCACACTCTCTCTCGATGAGTCTTTGAACTCCCTGTAGGTGTCACATAATAATAATAATAATAATAGCATCCCATGCTTTCCAGAATATTGGTTATTGGTTTTACTTTCACTGCACGAATACCTTGTGAATGTCTTTAGGTGGTAGATAAATTTAACATCTTGTGAGATCACCACCATTGGTCTGAATCAAAAAAATATATATATATATTCTTGGATTTTTTGGGCTATTTAACCCTTATTCCACAAATTACTGTTCTATCATTTTACAGCATTAATTCTTGGGATTTAGAGAGAGAGAGAGAGAGCATTAGCATAATGATCTAGAAGTATGATAATACCATTTCAGAGTGTTCAAGTATTAGATAATGCTTACAGATAAAAAATGAAACTTTTTTTTATAGGCCAATGCAAGCCATTCTATAGTTGATTGCTATCATGATCTCAGTCAGCGACTTAGCATTGCTATTCATCATGAAGAACAGAGATGTGGTTACTTAACTAAGCAAGCTAAAGTAATGGTAAATGCTCATGATGAAGTTGCTGCACTTCCAGAAGGTAATTGTTTAAGTGAAAAGAAGTTTATTTTTTAATAGTCTGACAATTTTTAATTTACTGTTTGTGCTTAAGGGTCAAAGCTGTATAACTGAGAGGAGACCTCCACATATCCTTTAAAGGAATGCGGTGAACCAACCAACGCTTCTGACCTAATGTCCAATCCTCACCTTCTCATGGTGCACCCTGTTGGGTATCTAACTGGATACTGAATAAACAAGGATGGACTGGCAATTTCTGATTTAGCCGACCAAACTGTATTCTTATTTGCTTAAACCAAAATAAAAAATGATGGTACAACATGACAAAATTTCATGCCTGCTGGGGTGTCTCCCAGATAAACAAGGCCCCAGTTGTTTTCGCCAGGGAAACCAAGGCGAACAGCTAAAAGTCAGCTACTGGAACAAACCCTAAAACACACCCCAACTCAATATAATCAGAGGTGAAGATCAGTACTATCAACATAAGAAGCCTGAATGACAAAGAAATGGAGCTAGCTGAAGAATTTGATAAGTACCAGATCGATATAATAGAGGGTGACTGAAACAAAAAAGACAAAAACTGGTGAGATTATTCTGAGCAAAAAATACAAAATGTTATATTCAGGAAATAACAATCAAGGAAAAGAAGGAGTAGTCATAGTATTCAATACTAAATACGAGGCTAATCTTCTTGAATGGCAGGCAGTCTCAAGTAGAGTAATGTGGGCAAATATGAGAATGGGGAACTGCACAATGAGACTTATTTGTGCCTATGGTCCCACAGAAGGTTCTACTAAGTTAGAAGTGGAGGAATTTTTTGAGGCTTTAGAAAAAGCAACTGACACAATGAAAAAGGAAAAGTTGGTCCTTGTTGGGGATCTAAATAGCAGAGTAGGAAATGATTGTCAGATACAAAAATATTTTGGGAAAATTTGGAGAAAAGAGCAAAGCTAATAATAATGGCAAATATCTTTTGGATTTCTGCTCAGGACATGGACTGGTTATTACTAACACCATGTTCCAACATGAAAATGTGCACAAATTCACATGGAGAGAAGAGGCAAGGAATAAGAAAAGTCTCATTGACTATGTTATTGTTGATAGGGATGTTTTCTCCCTGATGTCTTGCACCCGGGAGAAATTTGAAAGTGTACAGAGGATTTGAAATTGGAAGTGATCACTATTTAGTCTTGAGCAGGATAAAATTGAAATTCACATTGAAAAGAATTACTTGTAAGAAAGTTTTAAAGCGAATAAATGTTGGGAAGCTTTCAGATGTGAACTGTAAACTAAAATACACAAAAATTATTGAAGAAAAAATGAAAGAGTTTGAGAACAGCAACCAAACCATGGAGATTCACTGGCAAGCCTTGAAGAAAACACTGATTGATTCAGCCAGAGAAGCATGTGGTGAGGTTGTCTGCAAGGATAGAAAAATCAGATCTCCATGGTGGACACAGGAAGTTAAAGAGGCAGTGCAGGAAAAGAAGAAAGCATATCTTCTTTACGCTATCCAGCTGGCTTAGTGGATAGTGTATCTGCTCTCCAGCCAAAGAGCTGCGGATTCAAATCCCGACGTGGGCATGGATGTTTGTGATTGTCTGTGGAAATAACAGTGGTGGTGGTAGGCATTAGATGGCATTGGTGTAGTTGTGGTCAGTTGTGATTGAATGGTGGAGACGGAGTTATGGAACTAGTGCCTTCCCTCGATGAGTCAGTCCTTGGACTCCCTGGAGGTGTAACATAATAATAATAATATCAAAAGTTCCTGGCAAATAAGTCAGCTTGTGCTCATATAGAATACAGAGACAATGGAAAAAAGCTAAACACTGTGTAAAACTGGCTAAACAAAAGTCATGGGTGGACTTTGGCAAAAACATACAAATTATAAATATCAAGAAGGTGGCAAAATATTCTGGAGGTTGTTGAAGAAGCTCAAAAATGGAGGAAAGAGTGCTGTAAAAGGAATTAGAGATGATAAAGGTGACATGAAAACAGGAGAAAAAGATATCCTTGAAGTATGGAGTAATTATTTCGAAAAATTGCTAAATGAAACAAGCAGTGATGACAGCACAGTGGTAAAAAACACTGACCAGGCATGTAGTCAGGAATACATATCCATACTTGAAGTAGAAAAGCCATCAAAGGCTTGAAATGTGGAAAGGCATCAGGAGTAGATGATATTCGACCAGAAATGCTGAAGTATGGTGGTATAAGAGTCTTACAGTGGCTGTACTGCATAGTTCAGAAGGCGTGGACAGAGGGATGAATGCCTGATGATTGGAGTAGAGCTCTCAGAGTACCCATATATAAAAAGGGAAATAAAACTGAATATGAGAATTACAGAGGTATTTCCCTACTGAGTGTTCCTGGCAAGATCTATGCAAGTATACTTGAGAAACAGTTGAGAAGAATTGTGGAAGAAAACATTGGTGAAGAACAAGCTGGATTCAGGCCAAATAGAGGCTGTCAGGATCAGATCTTCACTTTACGACAAATAGTCGAGAAATCATGGAAATATATATAACAAAGATCTGTATTTACGTTTTGTCGATCTGGAAAAGGCATATGACAAGGTGCCAAGAAAGAAGCTATTCAATACGCTACAGTTATATGGTGTCAATGGGGCATTATATCAAGCAATACTTAGTCTATATTTGAGTTGTAAATCAAGAGTTAAGATTGAAGGAAGTACATTACAATGGTTTAATGTTAAATCTGGTGTGAGACAAGGATGTACATTATCCCCTCTGTTATTCATTATTTATATGGATCACATTATGAAGGAAAGTGGTATTAAACATGATATCAAAATTGGAGATGTTAATGTCAGCTCTTTGCTTTATGCAGATGATGTTATATTTCTAAATAAATCTGCTACAAGTTTACAAGATTCCCTTACTAAATTGAATAACTGTTGTAATAGATATGGTATGAAGGTCAGTAATAAAAAGACAAAGATAATGAAAACAGGCAGAATTGTTGAAAATGTAAACTGCATTGTGAATGGAGAACCTGTGGAACAAGTAAAACATTTGAGTTACTTAGGCACTGTTTTTAGTGAAGATGGTAAATTAAATATGGAAATAGACAACCGAATCAACAAATCTGGTATGGTAGGAAGCTAGTTGAATAAATTCATATGGAATAAGAGAGAAATTAGTCGGAACACTAAATTAGCTGTATACAAGACAGTGTTCAAACCATTTTAACTTATGGATTTGAGAGCTGGGTCAGAAGTAAAACACTTGACCAAAGACCAGAGACTGCAGATATGAGAGTCCTGAGAAAGATTAGAGGCATGAACAGATGGCATCAATGACAATATCATATTAAGAACGAGGAAATTAGGAAAGAATTTAAACATTGTCAGCATCCAGGAATGCGTTATTAGTGCTAATCTCAGGTGGTATGGTCACTTAAAAAGAATGGGAGAGGAAAGATTAGCAAAACAAGTGTTCTCTGCCAGTTTGGCAGGAAAACGGCCCAGAGGAAGACCAAGATATAGGTGGATTGATATGTATAAAGTGCCGTAGATGATAGAAATATAAGATCTGATAAGATCTTATATGTTATCTGTTACTTTTGAGTAACAGACTGATTTGGAGGAAAATTGTAGATATGAAGTTAGTAATAATGTAAATTTTTCATGTGGTACTATCATATCCTGTACACCCCCTTGAGGGTACATAGCAGGAATTTGATGGTGATGATATTTCTGAAATACTGATTGTTTATATTGTTATTATTTCACTGGATATCTCCATGGAGTCCTTTATTGGACTCATCCATTATGTATCATGCAATGTCTGCCACGCCTCCCTTTAAAGTCATTCACTTGCCCTAAATGACTTCAATTCATGACTCTCTGCCATGAATGGAAAAGTCTCCTATGTTATAGAATTGTAAAATGCTGACCTATATGTCTCTATGTATCCCTCTTTTTTTATAGCTGTTGAACAGACTATAATCCACACTATTTTAATATAAGAAAAATATTTCACATTTTATAAACTCAATATTATTGTAGTTATCTACCTCTGCATTTCCTCTATTGTTTCCAGATCTGTCTGATAATCATTCAGACAAATTAGCACACAGCCCTCCTGATCCATCTACATCAGGGCTACTGTGTGCAGTTGTCCCTTGGCTTCGTGATTTGCTGAAACTTTTCTTTTATAACAGGGCGAAATTCTTTTATGTAGTTGGCAAATGCAATGTGTTTTCCTAATTTAAGATAAATATATCATCAAGGACTTCATTATCATTAATGGCTCTAACAGGCACTTAAGTGTCCATGATCTTCTAAATATCCTTGAATTTCATAACCATAACTTCAGGATAAGGTGATTAGCCCTTCTTATTTTTTGTCTGTAAATTGTGTGTGTTCTAGGAGGAAAAGCCCTGATAAAGTTTCTTCACATCTTAGATGCCATTCGAACCCAGGTCTTTCCAACCAAAGGGCTTCACATATGTGAACTCAGCTACAGAAGTTCAATCCAAAGACTTACCACACCTAAATTCACTTTGTTCTCCCATTGAAAAAGCAACTAGTAATTTTATATTTAATGTTTAATGGCTTATTCCTTTATAATATTCAGCTTTCTCCTTTTATTGAATATAGTAATAATGCTAGCTTTTATCAAAATACTTGAAGTTATGCTATTATAACAACACTTATTCACTAAATTTGGAAATTGAATGTAATAAGTAGCCTCTATTCTGTCAAGGCACATAGCCTTCAAATTTTTAGAAGTTTTCAGAACAATTTGACTTCATATCATTTGGTCTGTGTTGTTGTTTCTAAGTCGAATGTTATTGTAACTTCTGAAATACTGAAATATACCATAAGGATTTGTAGTTAATTTATGATACATAATTTTGCATTAGCTTTTCTTTGCTGTTTATTTTCTTTTATAACTTTACAAGCCAAAATCTATTGACTATGAATGTCATCTTATATTTCTTAAAAACTTGTTCAAAAATTCTTGGTGTGTGGTATTTTTCTGTGTTTCTTTTATTTTTATACTTTCTCTCCCCCCCCTTCTGTTCTAGATATTCAGGTATGCTATTGTTTTTCTTCAGTATTATTATTTCTTTTTTTTTCCGAAGTATTATCATTCTTTCTTTTTAAATCATTTTTTATTTATATTTAATTGTTCTTGCCTCAATGTTCATTACCTATTTTGTTAATAGCTTATTTTTATATCTGTATACAGGGCTTCAGAAATACTACTTAAATATGCTAACCACAAAATAATTTCACTTAAAAAAAAAAAATGAATGTTATGATGACAAATCAAAGTAATACATTCTTTAATTCTCACTATCCAATGATATGGTTTCCTTTAATGTGGATTTAAAATGTGCATTACAACAAAGCTCATCACAACTCAGTTTTTGTTTTCTTTCCTTTATTGTTCATAATGAATTTATATAAATTGTCCATAAAATAAATAAATTAATAGGAAAGAGAATAATAAAATTCATGAAAACAAGAAAGTATATAGCACTTGATGTGGAGCCAAACTCACTTTTCATAATGCACTCAGTCACGTGATCCAGTCTTTGACTTGTCTTTGCAAGATAATTATTGATTTTATTATTAAGATAATTATTTGCAAGTTAGCATACTGATATAACATGCGGTGAAAGGCAAATCATTGTGTAATCTGTGCAGAACACAAAGTAAATGGCATGGATTTCTCAAAAATGGTAATATTACATTCATGGCATAGTACCATTTTACAAGTCTGATGGACCATTTACAAGTCTCATGGTCCATCAGAATATCACATTTTCTACATACATGGGAAGATGTCATGGATATTGATGTAGTGTGGCTGAATAAGAGAAAAGAATGAGTGGGTATGTAGAAAATGTGATATTTTGATGGACCATGAGACTTGTTTAAATATGAGTAGGGAACATGCCGTTGTAATTTAAACAGCAGTTGAAGACTGTGCGAATGTTCAGATAGTATATGGAAGTGATAGCGAGCAAAAAAAAAAGAGTTCAACTGATAATAAAACAAGTGATAACGATATTAAAAAAACAGAGTGAAATTAATGATAGGAAAGATTAATAATAAAATTCATGAAAACAAGAAAGTAGATAGCACATGATGTGGAGCCAAACTCACTTTCCAACTGTTGTAATTCAAACAGCAGTTGAAGACTGCAAATGTTCAGATAGTATATGGAAGTGATAGCAAGCAAAAAAAAGTTCAACTGATAATAAAGTAAGTGATCAAACACAGAGTGCAATTAATGACGAGGTGGTGAGTGGAGTTGACAGTGAATAAGTGTGTGTGTGTGTGTGACTGGCAATAAAATAGTGAGAGTGAATGATAGTGAAAAAAGGATACCAGATTTGAAAGCTGAGTTGGTGAAGATGCAGCATATGCAGAGTGAAATGAAGAAAATTGGCGATATGTGTAAAAGAGTGAAGAAGAAGAAGACCAAAATGACATGCATGAAAAAGGTAATGAAAGACCTGTAAGTTGCGTTGTATGGCAGTTTGATTTATAGAGTTGTGGTAAATGAGAAGATGCACAAGGTTTGTTTTTTTGGAAGTTTGAGGCATTGGATATGAGGAGTAAGCAAGTAAAGGAGTTAGTACCGGTAGCAGGAACAAATGACTTGATAGGAACAGGGAAAATGTAAAATTGGATATCAGGAGGTTGTTGAGAAGGATAAAAGATAATAGTGTGATAGGAAAGGTATATAGTTTGTTGTCCAGGTATGACAGTGATAAGATGTGGCAGACAAAAAAGAGAGTGATTAGTCGAGTGCCTCAGAGTTCTACACTTAGGCTACTGGTCTTTAATTTGCATATTAATGATATTGGGAAAGTTTTTTTTTTTTTGGTGGGGGGAGGATGCAGTTATTTGTTGTTGATGCAAACGTGTGGAAGAGAAATAATTGATGATGATGTGGATGTCCTGCAGGATGATTTGAATAATTTTGCAATGTGGGGGAAGGATAATAACTGTAAATTTAATGTTGCAAAATGTAAGAATTATGCATTTTAGGTTGAAAAGGTTACATGTTTTTCTAATGTTGATGGTACTGGATTGCAGGAATTTGATGAGGCTTGGGGGGTAATGGTAATTGTGGACTGAGAGTAGTCGATGTGCAGAGGGCATACTGCAAAAGTTGGTAAAACAGCTCAAAGGATTACTTTGTGTTAAAAACACACTAACAAGTAAAGATAGGCAGTTATTATAATAAGTTATCAGTTTAGTCAGGGAATCTTGCAGACTTGTAGCGGATTTATTTAGAAGTATAACATCATCCACATAAAGCAAAGAACTGACATTAATCTCCAATTTTGATATCAAGTTTAATACCACTTCATAATGTGATCCATATAGATAATGCCCCACTGTCACCATACAACTCTAGTGTTTTGAACAGCTTCTTTCTTGGCACCTTGTCATATGCCTTTTCCTGATCGACAAAACTTAAATACAGATCTTTGTTATATTCCCATGCTTTCTCAACTATTTATCGTAAAGTGAAGATCTGATCCTGACAGCCTCTATTTGGCCTGAATCCAGCTTGTTCTTCACCAAGCTTCTCTTCCACAAAACTTCTCAACTGTTTCTCAAGTTTCAACCAGGAACACTCAGTAGAGAAATACCTCTGTAATTCTCACATCCAGTTTTATTTCCCTTTTTTATATATGTGTGCTATGAGAGCTCTACTCCAATCATCTGGACTCCATCCCTCTTTCCAGGCTTTCTGAACTATGCAGTGCATCCACTGTAAGACTTTTATACCTCCATACTTGAGCATTTCTGGTCGAATATCATCTATGCGTTTCCACATTTCAGGCTTTTTATGGCTTTTTCTACTTCAAATATGAATGTGTATTCTTGATTGCATGCTTGGTTAGTGTTTTTTACTACTATGCTGTTATTGATATTGATTGTTTCATTTAGCAATTTTTCAAGTTAATGACTCTCATACTTCAAGGATATCTTTTTCTCCAGTTTTCATATCACCTGTATCATCTCTAATTTCTTTTACAGCACTCTTTCTAACATTTCTGAGCTTCTTCAACAACCTCCAGAATATCTTGCCACCTTCTTGATATTTATTTTCTATGTTCTTACCAAAATCTTCCCGTGACTTTTGTTTAGCTAGATTTACAGTGTTTAGCTTTCTTACGTTTGTTTCTGTATTCTCTATGAGCACAAGCTGACTTATTTGCCAGGAACTTTTGATATGCTTTTTTGTTTTCCTTCATTACCTTGAAAAATTGCTAAATTTTTCAAGGTAATGAAGTAACTTCCTGTGTCCACCATGGATTCTGATTTTTCTATCCTTTCAGATATTCTCACCACATGCCTCTCTGGCTGAAGCAATCAATGTTTTCTTCAGTATGGGCTTGCCACTGAATTTCCGAGGTTTGGTTCCTGTTCCCAAACTCATTTTTTCTTGAATAATGTTTGTCTATTTTAGTCTACAGTTAACATCTGAGAGCTGCTGAACTTTAAAACTTTCTTACATGTTCTTTTCAATTTGTAATTCAATTTTATCCTGCTCAAGACTAAATAGTGATCACTTCCAATTTCAAATCCTCTGTACACTCTGGTGTCCTGCACCAGGGAGAAAACATCACTATCAACAATAACATAGTCAATGAGACTTTTCTTATTCCTTCACTCTTCTCTCCATGTGAATTTGTGCACATTTTATGTTGGAACATTGTATTAGTAATAACTAGTCCATGTCCAGAGCAGAAATCCAACAAGTATTTGCCATTGTTGTTAGCTTTGCTGTTTTCTCTAAATTTTTCCAAAATACTTTTGTATGGCTGACAATCATTTCCTACTCTGATATTTAGATCCCCAACAAGGACCAATTATTCATTGTGTCAGTTGCTTTCTCTAAAACCTCAAAAAATTCCTCTACTTCCACCTTAGTGTAACCTTCTGTGGGACCATAGGCACAAATATGTCTCATTGTCCAGTTTCCCATTCTACTATTTACCCACATCATTTTACTTGAAATTGCCTGCTATTCAAGATTAGCCTCGTATTTAGTATTGAGTACTATGGCTACTCCTTCTTTTCCTTGATTGTCCTTGCCTGAATATAACATTTTGTATTTATTGCTCAGAAAAATCTCATCAGTTTTTTGTCTTTTTTGTTTCAATCACCCCTATTATGTTGATCTGGTTCTTATCCAGTTCCTCAGTGAGTTCCATTTCTTTGCCATTGAGGCTTCTTATGTTTACAGTGCCGATCTTGAACTCTGATGATGTTGAGTTGGGGTGTGTTTTTAACCGGGGCGACAGCCCAATCAGCATGAAATTCTTTCATGTTGTACCATCATTTTATATTGTGGTTTAAGCCAGTAAGAATATAATTTGGTTGGCTAAATCCCAAATTGCTTCCCATCCTCGTTTGTTCAGTATCCAGTTAGATGCCTAACTGGGTGCACCGTGAGAAGGTGAGGATTGGGCATTAGATCAGAAGCCCTGGTCGGTTCTCCTCATTCCTTTAAAGGCTTTGACCCTTAAGCACCTGGTTTCTTAACATTAAAATAATAATAATAATAATGGTTTCTTAACATTAAAAAAAAATGAGAAGTTATATTTTTTTATGAAATAAAAAAAATTGTTTTGTCTCCAGTTTGCAGCTACTCACGTAATGGCCAGATCTACTGGCTTTTGGACAAGTAGGTAAGCATATTTGTCGAGCTCTGCTTGTAAGTTACTAAAGGGGCTGCATAAGATTGACACAAAGATAAATTTTCAATATATGATATAAATGAGTCATCCATGGAAGTTATGTAAGAGCATAGTTTCTAAGGGTGTGTGGACTATATTTTTTGTGTGAAGAGTAGTGAATAAATGGAATGGATTGCTAGAATTAGTTGTGACAGTGAATAAGTTCAAGAAGAGTTGATAGGTTTTCTGTGTTTAAAAATTAGTCTGAAGGCTAACGATGAGCCTTCAGAATCCCTATAAATACCTGTGATAATAATAATAAGAAAAGGCATTGTAGAAATAGTTCAGTAATGAAGTAAAAATTATTATAATTTATACGCATTTTTGTAGTAATTTTTTTTTTATTAAACTTAAAAATGGAAAGAAACTAAGAAATTTTGCACTTTTAATGACTTAAAAATAACAAATAACAAATAGAAAGAAAACAATAAAGTGATAAACAAAATATGCTTAGAATGCTAGAGGTCCACTATAAATTATGTAAATGTTTACAGACATCAAGCATGTGTGTGGCAGACATGTTTTTAGCAGATTAAAATTAAAACATGGATAAGATGGTGGAAATATGTACTAAAAAGAATCCTACAAATGAAGATGTTTTTAGAGCTTATGCAAGATATGCATAGCCGATATATTTACCAATAATGAATGAAACGGAGAAGAGATAGAAACTACAAACAATGTTGAACTTCGTCTTGTTCTGAATGCATTCAAAATATATTATATTTTTGAATAATTTACTCTGCACCCATTTCAAAACATCTCATTCACTGTGAAGTTATTTGACCAAGGATAGCTGCCAGCAAATTTATTAAACAAAGTTTATTTCCAGCTCTCCGGAAATAAATTTCTGGACCTGAAATCCTTAATTTGAACACTGTAGCATTCCATTTTAAAGATTCACAAAAATATTTGCAATTTTAGTTGTTGGTGTTAAAGATACCAAGCTATTTTAAACCTGGTTTTACTCCATTTCCCAAGTAAGCAAACAGACAAACAAGTCAAGTTTGCACCTGCAAGTGTTGCAAGTCTAACTGACCCCACACGTAGTGCAAGAGCTTATTCTACTTTTACCATGAGTTGCCTTGGTCTTGCACTACGTGCGGGGTCAGTTAGACTTGCAACACTTGCAGGCGCAAATTTGACTTGTTTGTCTGTTTGCTTACTTGGGAAATGGAGTAAAACCAGGTTTAAAATAGCTTTGTATCTTTAACATTTATTATACCCAAGGTAAAATACTCCTCCTGAGATTTTTATTTAATAAGGTAAAAACACCTTATGGTAACTTGTTCTGGTAAAATACTTATAAGCCCTATATTACTAAAATCTTGGTATTTCTAGCCTGGCCTCCACTGATGAGACCTCACTAAAGGTCGAAACCGGTCTGGGTAGTGGCCCCTTGCCTTTAATACAAAGTATCATACATCTCCTCCAGGAGATGGGCTTTGCATTAAGGGTAAATATTAAGATTAGTGATCAGAGCTTAATTCTACTTTTACCATGAGTTGCCTTGGTCTTGCACTACGTGCAGGGTCAGTTAGACTTGCAACACTTACAGGTGCAAACTTGACTTGTTTGTCTGTTTGCTTACTTGGGAAATGGAGTAAAACCAGGTTTAAAATAGCTTGGTATCTTTAACATTTATCATACCCAAGGTAAAATACTTTCTACTTTAGTTGTTGGCTTTCACTAAAAGTTATAACCCAGTTATCTTCACTTTCTTCTGTCCTTTTATCTTCTTTAAGGTTCAGAACTTTATTTTTCTTTTTATAAGAAAGACTGAAAAAACAAACAGTCATTAAAAACTCAACCTGCCATATCTTCATCCCCTAACAGTTGTTTTGTCATAACAACTGATAAAAGTTGAACTCTTTTCTTCCTATATGGAAAACTTCATAAATATCTGCTATCAAGTTCCAAAAATCTCCTCATTTTTCTCATAGCAGTATTATAGTGTTTTTCTCACTCCACACTTCCCATTTTTGTTTCAGTCATGAAACAAGAAAAATTAGCTGCTGTTACATGCTATAGTTATGCCACATCACTTGAAAACAGTAAATCTGACACTTTTGAATTCTGCATGAAAATATATAAGTTTTTAATAGCAAAACAAGTTTTCCATATCATGAATACATTTAAATTGAATTATACTTATTATTCCAATAAATAAATTTATAATCAAATTAATGCAGTCATTCCATTCAATATTAACTTTATTAACAATATTACCCCAAAATTTTAAAACCTTACATTTTGCAACAAAGAACTGGCATCCCCACTACCATGCCCAATCACTCTCAGTCTATTCAAGTCTTGTTAAGCCACTCCTCATAGTTCATTCCAAATTTGCATCATCTGCAAATAACTGTACATCCACATTTAAATCTTCCCCAATATCATTAATATACAGGTTAAATAGCAATGGCCCTTAAACAGAACCTTGAGACACACCACTAGTGACTTTCCTCTTCCTAGATATTCTCATTCCATCTGCTCATTCCATTCATTCACCACTCTCCAAAAAAAGAACATAGTCCTCACACCCTTATTACTAACCACGCTTTAGACAGCTTCCAAGTGCGATCCCTTATTCCCCCCCCCCTATTCCACATGTATTGAATAATTTCTTCTGTGTCAATCTTATAGTATCCCTTTATTAACTTTATTAACCCACACACCCTCAATCTGTCCTCATAGGGAACATTCCACAGACCTGTCACATCTTAGTCAATTTTCTGTGAATCTCCTTCGCCACCTCCTGATCCCCAAGAAATGTAGGTGACCTAATCTGTGCACAGTAGTCAACATGTGGCTGAATCATAGCCTTATAGAGAGGAATAATAACCTTCCTATCTTTTCTTGTCAATGTGCTCTTCAGCATCCAAGTAATCCTCTTAGCAATTTTCCAACTCTTGCAATATGTTCTCTGAATTTCAAATCTCTATCACCATCTGATCCCCAGCCTCATCAATTCCACATGTATTGAATAATTTCTTCTGTGTCAATCTTATAGTATCCCTTTATTAACTTTATTAACCCACACACCCTCAATCTGTCCTCATAGGGAACATTCCACAGACCTGTCACATCTTAGTCAATTTTCTGTGAATCTCCTTCGCCACCTCCTGATCCCCAAGAAATGTAGGTGACCTAATCTGTGCACAGTAGTCAACATGTGGCTGAATCATAGCCTTATAGAGAGGAATAATAACCTTCCTATCTTTTCTTGTCAATGTGCTCTTCAGCATCCAAGTAATCCTCTTAGCAATTTTCCAACTCTTGCAATATGTTCTCTGAATTTCAAATCTCTATCACCATCTGATCCCCAGCCTCATCAATTTCCTATAAATTAGTATACCATCAATATGATACAAAGTGTGTGATCTTTTCATTCCAAAGTGATTGGAAACTTTACATTTAGAACATTGAATTCACAACCATTGTCCTTTGCCCACACTGCCAATTTATTTAAATCATCTTGTAAGATATCTATGAGTAAATCACCTTTATCAACTATTGTACTCCCTAGTTTGCATCATCAGCAAGCAACTGAATGTTCCCCCTGAAAGAATAGTGGTCCTAGTACAAAGCCCTGGGGCACTACATTTGTGCTATTTAATCTTGTGCTAGTTACTGTTCTTGCTTGCTTGATCTCTATCACTCTGTACTCTGTATTGCTCATGGGTACTGATCACCTTGTTTATATTCCTTCCACCATGTTTTTTTTTTTTCTTGCAGGTCTTACTTTATATTGCTAGTTATCCACTGAATCCCTGCTCACTTTACCCTCCTCACCCTGGGTATGCACTCTGATACTTCCTTCCTCACATAATCCTTGGCCACTTTCCATACACTAACGACTTTCATTCCATATAGTTTCTTATGCCATGACCTTGCTCCAAGTTGCCTACTGAATTTGTCATAATTGCCAGCTCTGTATTTCTGCATAAAGCCTTTCTTGACTGAAATTTCCACACACTAAGCAAACTCCCTGGACAAGACTGCATGGTCACTTTTCCTGATCCGGAAGTAACACACTACCACAAGAGTGATTGTCCTATTTTTCTTACAGCTGTTACAACAGAAAATATTGATTTTGCATTAAAAATCCACTGAAACAGTTTTTTAAGAAATTTCCCTTCTGCAATTTTAGTAATAAATAACATGAAAATGTTATGGAATTGTGTGTCAAGAATTTTTTTGTTTGTTTGTTCCCCCCCCCCCCCCAGTCCATTGGCCATCTCAGAATGATGAAAAGCTTACTGATATTAAAAAATATTAGTAAACTTTTCATTATCTTTAGCAAATTTCAAAATATCGGAAATTACTTCCTTTATTTCATTTAATTTGACTAGACTAGTATTTAAATGAAATAGTTTTACTATCATTATACGGACTCATATAGATAGAAAAAAAGATTGCAAAACTTTTTAATGTGGCAAAAATTTATTTATGTGTCATGTTTTTCAGATTTAAAAGAGTCTCCTTATCATCTCATTTTATCGAAAAGTCAGTTGTCTCAAGATTTGCAGATGGTTTACAAAGGGTTAGTCATATTATTATAATTGCACGATATTAAAATAAAATTTATTTGGTTTCCTTTGTTTGGTGTTATATTTTGATCTCAGTTTAGACTTATAGAAAACATGTTTTTCAAAGCAAATCAGTATGATTAATTTGTGTTCTAAATCAAGTGAAATCCAATTTAGAACACCAAACTGATACAGCATGAAGCTCAGTTCTGCATGCTTAAGGTGTCAATAGTTGTCTGTTATCTGGATCAGGATGTTGTCAAAAGTAGTCAGTATCTAATGTCTGGAGCAGATTCACTGTTAACTAGCAAGCAATGAGATGTGGCCACTCACACCTCATTATTTATTAATTATAATTTTCATCAGTCAATACCACCAACGTGTGGTAATGGTAGCATCTACCATTTCCACTTGTTGGTTCTTACAGGAGTCATAACAAGACAGAAGCTACAGCTTTCTTCATCAGTACCAAATTCCTTCCATTACACATTGTTGGACATATTTTGAAGATATCATGCCTTCAGTAGTCATTCTGGAAAAAAAAAAATCTAGGGATATCTTTTATTTTAAGAATACAATTTCAACACATACATTTCTAGAGTACATCTATAGCAGTCATGAAGTGCTGAACAGTTTAATTTAAAGTTTTTATTCCCCCCCCCCCTCCCTTAGTCTGCCTGTTGGGAAAATTGCTTTATCATAGATGCAGTCAAGTTCTATCTATACCCAGAAAAAATATTTTTCTTTTGTCAGACCTACACTTAACTAAATGTTATTTTTTTAATGCTGCAAATAGGCTTAAGGTTAGGAAAGAACCCAAGTCAAAATCAATGAAACATTTGGAAAGCGAGTTTTACAGTCCCAAACATAAAAGTTCATTTCTCACCAACAGAGCATATGTCTGTGCATTTTTTTTTTAATAAATAGATGTCTTTTTTAGGAATCAACTATATATATATAGTTGAATGATATTCTGGACTGTTAAATCTCTCTTGTTATTCAAATTAAGGGGATATTAAATCCCACATTGTTTTAAAACCGAATAAGAAACTCAAAGATTGCAGAGAGTTTCATGCCGAATATAGTAAACTATAAAAGTATCGGCAGTTCTAACGTGAGCTAATGCAAGTAGTCCTAGTACGTAGTACAATCTCAGGCAACTCATTGCAAAGGTGGGGAAAGTTCTGATCGCTAATCTTGGTATTTTCCAAGAACACTAGTAACCGCCGCAACTCTCTGATTCCAATCTTTGAGTTTCTTATTCGGTTTTAAAACAATGTGGGATTTAATATCCCCTTAATTTGAATAATGTTTATATCGCCGAAATGAAGCCTATTGGCTCTTTATATTTAAGTAACTTAATGGTTGCACCTGTTTGACAACTCGTATAGCAGAGTATATAAGTTCATTTTGCTATACCCTTTGGTATCTATTTGGTCTAGCTACTCACTGATAAAGCCTCAAAAAAGGCTGAAACCGGTCTGGGTAGTGACCTCCCACCATAATGTAAAAACAGCATACATTTCCTAGGAAATGTGTTTTTACATTATGGAAAATACCAAGATTAGCGATCAGAACTTTCCCCACCTTTGCAATGAGTTGCCTGAGATTGTACTACGTACTAGGACTACTTGCATTAGCTCACGCTAGTAACCGCCGATACTTTTATAGTTTACTATATTCGGCATGAAACTCTCTGATTCCAATCTTTGAGTTTCTTAATCGGTTTTAAAACAATGTGGGATTTAATATTCCCTTAATTTGAATAATGTTTATATCGCCGAAATGAAGCCTATTGGCTCTTTATATTTAAGTCTCTCGTTATTTTTATAATGCTTGCATAGCTAGTACAGTGATGCAAATATTTTCATATTTGTATCACTTTACTGGTATGATATGAAAATATTTGCATTATTGAATTATGAAATAGAAATACACTTTTATTAATACAGACCAGTATTTTACAAATAAATTATTAAAACCTACCAGTTTCGCCAGCAAACTGTCTGGCTTTTTCAAGGTATTACGGAGATATGAAAGTAAATGCAAATTAAAAGGAACATAAAAAACGTTGTAAACCAAACTAGTATCTATGGTTACACGTTTCGCGTGACAGAGATGGCTTATTGTTCTTATTCATTATCACGCATGCGTGTTTGTTGTAGAACAATAAGCCATCTCTGTCACGCGAAACGTGTAACCATAGATACTAGTTTGGTTTACAACGTTTCTTATGTTCCTTTTAATTTGCATTTACTTTCATATCTCCGTAATACCTTGAAAAAGCCAGACAGTTTGCTGGCGAAACTGGTAGGTTTTAATAAATGTTTATTTGTAAAATACTGGTCTGTATTAATAAAAGTGTATTTCTATCTATAAAAACGACCAAAAATGTATACCTTGAATTATGAAATGTCAATACAGTAGCATAATCCATAAATACTTGGATTATGCTGTCTGTTAGGTCATACAAGGCCACATATGAACAGTTCTTGAATACTTATACTGCTGAGAAGTAGGTTAACTTTGGTTTATACAGTGAAAGATCTAAATCTTTGTGACTACATATATAAAATTTGACCATATGAACATATTGTTATAAAGGGATGGCAACACAAAAAAATATTTAGTTATATCTATTTCATGAGGTTTCACACCTTTGCACTGGGTTGTGTCTCAGATGTATTATATACAGAGCATTAGTTAGGTAGGCATATTTTTTACAAATTCATCAATATGTATGGCATGCTATTTTCGCCTTTTTTTTTTTTTTTTGTAAAATTTATTTATGAAATGTCTTAATGGGGAAGAAAATATCAATGTAATGTTATCTTATTTCAAGTCTCTCTCTCTCTCTCTCTCTCTCTCTCTCTCTCTCACACACACACACACACACACACACACACACACACACACACACACACACACACACACACACACACACACACAGTCTTGCCATAAACACTATTACAACTTCTTCACATCATCCTGCCTACAGAATTGCATGCATCTGGTTCTGTTAGTGGTGCTGTACACAGGCACAATAATACCTATTATTTCATGCTAAAAATACTCAGGATCAATAGGACGCTTGTGTATTGGACTATTAACTTTGATAACAATACAGAAGCTGTATCTGGCTACTGAAGAACAGATCGACCCTGCTGCATTAGAATGTAACAACTTGTGAGAGCTGTGAAGGCATGCCTCTTCCATAATCCTTTGAGAATGCAGAAAGTGATATCGTGAGTGATGAACATTTCGCAGAGAATGATGTCACATGTACTAACTGATAACTTGGGGATGAGAGTCTATTGTCATTCTACTAGACACATCCTAACACCACAACTTATGCAACAGAGGATGATAAAATCAAAGGCACTTCTCTGGCAGTATGCAAACAGACAGAAAGATATCCTCTTCACAGATGAGAAGATTTTTACCACTGAAGAGTTGTTTAACTGCTGAAATGATCAGGTATATGCTGGTTGGTTGTACTTCACATGCCATAGCACCCAGGATTCGATTCAGAGAGGTCATCACTCCTTGTCAGTGATGGTTTGGTGGGGGATGACTTATCAGCAGATATCAAGTTGCATTTCTGTGAGAAAGGAATCAAAACCACCGTTAAAGAGTATCAAGATATCATGCTGGAACTTATAGTACAGCCTCTGAACAATACCTTTTTTCACATTAGGCAGTGGACCCTCCTACAGGACACGGTCTCTGCACAATCAGATGGTGATATGTGCCCAACCACATATCACCATCTGATTGGTCACCTGGAAGTCCCAATCTGAATCTGTTGGACTTCAAATTGTGGTTGGAACTTGAGAGAGTAAGAGACTGTGAGAAACAACACCTAAGCATCATCATCGTGAAGGTGAATTTGGAGTGAGCAGTGGCAGTGTTTCTGTTGTATATTGTGCGTGCCATCATTGATATGTGGCCTTACGGACTTTGTTTGTTTGTTTGTGTGTGGGTGTGGGTATGGGCAAAAGGGGGACATTTTGAGCATTGCGTGCTGCTATATGCATGTTATACATATGGTGTGAAAGCTGTAAATGATTTAGTTATAAAAACGTCTTATATATATTATTATTTGTATGCAGATACAAATTGGTTTATGAACATGTTCAATAATTTTAATGACTTAAACCACCGAGATAATTAAGAATAAAAGTTTAATATGGACACAACTAGTTTCGTTGGTAAGTCAGTATTTGTTATAGCTGTTTAATATAATTAAGAATCCTGAAGGTTTATTTAGGAGTATAGCATCATCTGCACTTCAAAGATAAGTCAAATCTTTGATAAATCAAAGAGCTTGATGGAATATCTCTGATTTTGAGAAACGTTTTAATCTTGCTTTCATAATAAGATCCATATAGATGATGGATCATCTATATGGATCCTTATATAATAACCTTACAAATTTTATGACTTATTTTCCTCTGATTTGATTGTTCATCCAACCATCACACTACATGCATGCTCACAGCATTCTCAACACATTTTGACAATTCATTCCACTCACCCATGACTTTCTATGTAAAAAAAAAATCTACTGTTCCATATTTATGGCATCTTTGCACAGCTTACAGTGTCTCTCATGCTTCCCCCCTTTCACTTTCCAGCTCCTCCATGTGAAGCACCTGTTCGTGGTAGAGGGGGGACCTCCCAGTGATGGTACTGGCCCTTTTCATTCTTCCTCTTTTTCTTTGCTTTTCTTCCCATATTCTTTGCTCTACTTCTCCTGAGTCTTTTTCATTATCCTTTTTTCCAGATGACCATCACTGGGATTCAATGTCCTGTTGTCGTGTTTGCCATGCAGTGCGACCCGTGGACATCTGGAATGGGGGGGGGGGGAATCCTGATAGTCTTGCACTGCTTTGGCAAGACAGGCAGTCCTGGATGGCCCAGCCAGGATCAGTCGACTTGCCTTCCCTAAGGGTCAACAGTGTTGCAGTAAGTCTTTCACCCCATGGTCTGGGGTCGGGATTCTAGGCTTGCTGTAGTGCTGGAATAGTGTCCAGGTTGCCCTGGCGTTTCACTCCTGAGTGCAGTTTTTGCTTGCCAGTCAGTGGACATCTATGTGCGGCTCTATGGTGGGTGGAGAGCTCTTGCACAGAACCAAAAACTCCTTTAGCATGAATCCTTCATCCTCAAACATTTCAGGGGCCCTAACTAAGTCCCAACCAAGTACTGATGGCATAGATACAGCATATGGAAACAGAAATAAGAAACAAAAGATATATGATACTATTGGAAGTTTTTCCAATTGGTTATACTATGAATTAAAGATAACAAGAAATCATATACTTGGTTTAATCCTTTATCCAAGTGTAAGCAAACAAAGTTTGTGCCTGAAATATAATCAGGACAGGGCAACTCATATATAGAGGCTAATGACTTCACATCACTTGCCTTAGTATCCCATAATGCAAAGCACATATCCTTACAGGTATGTATAATGCTATGCATTATGGGAAGGGTCACTAGCCTGTTCTGATTATATTTCAGGTGCAGACTTAGTTTGCTTATACTTGGATCAAGGATTAAACCAAGTATATAATTTCTTGATATCTTTAATTTATAGTACAGTAATCCCTCGATTAATGCCCCCCCCCCCCCCAATTAGTGCATCATTTTTTTTCGATACCCAAATTCGATTAGTGCACCTATATACATCTTAAAAATAAATGTTACAGATTTTAAAAATTTTCTATCTATACATTTTTATGGCTAACTATTTTAAAAAATCACTCACCAGAATGAAATAATTTAGTTACCAATTTAAAACATTTTACAAAGTTATTTTTAATTGTATACTACACTACTTCAATTTATACTATGTTTCTAATTTTTATCCCCAAAATTTATGTCATCTGCTATGGTATGCCCAAAGATTCAAGATCCTTCGACACTTCTGTGCATGTCACAAAAAGGAGAATCCATTCCGATAATAGGGTAATCAGTCCATCTTCTGGGATGAGTTGTTTATTATTGCACGTAAGAAAATTAACTTCTCTTTTATGATCATTCTAGTTTTTAAAGTGGTAACTATTTTGCTTGTATAACAGTTGGGAAATTTTTTCTAATAAAGCACATGATTTCGTGTGTTGGCAACCAATTCGTACGTCCTTCATTTCTTTCTCCCCTTCAGTGATAACATCCAAGAGTTAATTAAATCTCATTCTGAAGAATTGAGTGATTCCGACCTGCTAAATTTAGATGCACAGCAGGAAGATCCCGAAGAAAATTTAACCACTGATAGTCAGCCAAAAGACATTTTACAGAAACAATTTGAAAATATTTTTCGTACAATTGAAGTTTTGCAGCAATGCGTAGAGGCTGACCCTGATGAAGAGTGAAGCAGTAAAATTTGCAGAAAAGTAGAAGAGGCAATAGGACCATACCGTTGGATGTATGAAAAAAAGGAACAAAATGCTCGCCAAACTACATTAGCTCAATTCTTTGTTAAGAAGTAGAATAATAAAATTGATATTCTGAATATGTTTTATTGTCTTTCATCTTCATGGTTTTCTTTTAACTAGGCCCTGAGACATACCTTAATTCTTTTATAAAAAAATTAAGGTTCAAAAAAGAAATTTCAGGAATGAATTATACTTTTTCCCATAGGTTATTATATTCGATTAGTGCATTTTCAATTATTGCGCCTGTTTTAAAGAACACATTAGGTACACTAATCGAGGGATTACTGTATAAACATGTGGGAAAACTTCCAACAACTATCTCTAATCCAGAGTATTTTAGTATTTTAAAGACTTGGGAGTGAATGGGGACAGGAAGTTTAAGTTTAGAGGGTATATTGCAAAGGTAGCCAACACAGCACATCAGATCACATGGTTGTTAAGAACACACTATCAAGCAGGGATAGGGAAGTTATTGTTTCCCTATATAAGGCCAAATCTGGACTAATGTGTGCAGATCTGAATATCCAGACCCCATGGAGTTGAAGAAGTGGTGGAGAGGATCTAAATGCAAGTAACAAAGATTGTGGCTGGTCTATGGAATGTTCTCTATAAGAATAGGTGGACTGTGGTCTTCAAAAACTGGCTGATAGGCAAAAAAAGAGGACAGAATACCACATGGAATTCTGTCAAAATGCCTGAAAGAAACAAGAAACGGAAAATCACCTGGAGAAGATAAGCTAGGTTCAGAACTATATAAATATGCAGGAACAGGATTCAAAGAAAGACTTATTATTTTTAAATAAAATTTATTCAACTGGTATCCCCCCCGATAGAATGGGAAAGAGCAATTGTGCTTCCTATCTTTAAAAAAGGTAATAGAGATGACCCTGCAAACTATAGAGGTATCAGTACACTAAATTCCTGTTACAAAATATATAGCAGAATCTTATCATCATCATCATCTTCAAATTCCTGCCATGTATACCCTCAAGGGGTGTACAGGATATGATAGTACTACGTGAAAAAAATTACATCATTACTAATTTCCTATCTACAATTTCCCTCCAAAACAGTCTGTTACTTGTCAAGACTCCAACATTATCAGAACTTATATTTCTATCGTCTAAGGCACTTTGTACTGTATCAATCCACCTATATTTTGGTCTTCCTCTGGGTCGTTTTGCTGGCAACCTAGCAGAGAACACTTGTTTTGCTAATCTTTCTTCGCCCATTCTGTTTAAGTGCACATACCACCTGAGATTAGCTCTGCTAACACATTCCTGGATGCTGACAATGTCAAGTTCTTTCCTAATATCGTCGTTTTTATTATGATATTGCCATTGATACCATCTGTTCACGCCTATAATCTTTCTCAGGACCCTCATATCTGCAGTCTCTAGTCTTTGGTCAAGTGTTTTACTTCTGACCCAGCTCTCAGATCCATAAGTTAAAACTGGTTTCAACACTGTCTTGTATACAGCTAATTTAGTGTTCTGACTAATTTCTCTCTTATTCCATATGAATTTATTCAATTGACTTCCCACCATACCAACTTTGCTGATTCTGTTGTCTATTTCTATATTCAATTTACCATCTTCACCAAAAATTGTGCCTAAGTAGCTGAAATGTTTTACTTGTTCCACAGGTTCTCCATTCACAACACAGTTGACATTTTCAATGATTCTGCCCATTTTCATTGTCTTTGTCTTTTTATTGCTGACCTTCATACCATATCTATTACAACAGTTATTCAATTTAGTCAGGGAATCTTGCAAACTTGTAGCAGATTTATTTAGAAATATAACATCATCTGCATAAAGCAAAGAGCTGACATTAACATCTCCAATTTTGATATCATGTTTAATACCACTTTCTTTCATAATGTGATCCATATAGATAATGAATAACAGAGGGGATAATGTACATCCTTGTCTGACACCAGATTTAACATTAAACCATCTTCCTGTATTTCCTGCAATCCTAACTGTTGATTTACAACTCAAATAAAGACTAAGTATTGCTTGATATAATGCCCCATTGACACCATATAACTGTAGCATATTGAATAGCTTCTCTCTTGGCACCTTGTCATATGCCTTTTCCAAATCGACAAAACTTAAATACAGATCTTTGTTATATTTTCATTCTTTCTCGACTATTTGTCGTAAAGTGAAGATCTGATCCTGACAGCCTCTGTTTGGCCTGAATCCAGCTTGTTCTTCACCAAGCTTTTCTTCCACAATTCTCAACCATTTCTCAAGTATACTTGCATAAATCTTGCCAGGAACACTCAGTAGGGAAATACCTCTGTAATTCTCACATTCAGTTTTATTCCCCTTTTTATATATGGGTACTATGAGATCTCTACTAAAATGATCAGGAATTCATCCCTCTGTCCAGGCTTTCTGAACTATGCAGTGCAGCCACTGTAAGACTCTTATACCACCATACTTCAGCATTTCCGGTTGAATATCATCTACTCCTGCTTCCTTTCCACATTTCAAGCCTTTGATGGCTTTTTCTACTTCAAGTATTTATATGTATTCCTGACTGCATGCCTGGTCAGTGTTTTTTACCACTGTGCTGTCATCACTGCTTGTTTTATTTAGCAGTTTTTCAAAGTAATTACTCCATACTTCAAGGATATCTTTTTCTCCAGTTTTCGTGTCACCTTTATCATCTCTAACTCCTTTTACAGCACTCTTTCCTCCATTCCTAAGCTTCTTCAACAACTTCCAGAATATTTTGCCACCTTCTTGATATTTATTTTCTGTATTCTTGCCAAAGTCCTCCCATGACTTTTGTTTAGCTAGTTTTACACAGTGTTTTGCATTCTTGCATTTGTCTCTGTATTCTCTAAGACAGTGCTTCCCAAACTTCTGGATGTCAGGGGCCCCCTTTGGAAAAATTAAAAAATTTCACGGCCCCCCCTCGAAAAAAAATCGTAATAGAGAGATATATTATTATAATATTTATTGTATTTATATTCAATACAAAACATACACAGGGAATATTGCAAAAATCAAATGCATGTATTACATTTTTTGCCTCTTACCGTTTGGTTCTGAAGACGATGCGGGCTGTTCTGGTAAAATATGAAATACTGTCCTTTTTTTTGGGGGGGGGGGGTCTGTTTCTGCTTCTGATTTTTTGCGGGATTTTTTATATTTTTTTATCAGCCATTTATCCATCTCAGGGTTAAATTTTTTTAACTTAGAATAGATCAAATAATATCACTACTTACCGAAACTGGCACACCACAGACTGACAACATGAAATTAGTGAATATTACCTGAATAAGGGAATCCTCGGACCAGGAATATTTTTCTCTTTTGTGACTTTTCTCCCTTTACGGTAATTAAGCCTAACGCGAAACAGACAGCAAAGGCTGGTTATTAAAACGTGCATATGATTGGTGTGGTATTAACAAAAGATCGCGCAACCGAAAGATAAAAGCATAGCTGACAATTGAGTTGAAATGCTAACTCTCTTCAACCGAATTCCATATGTGAAACTGCCATAACATTCATTATGTATATATTACTACGTTTTAACACTTTTACGAATTTTAACACGTTTACAATTTTACGGTTGAATTTTATTACTGCCTTGGGAAATCGAACTCACACACATCTAATTAATAACAATAGTTTTTAGTTAGATACTGTGTTTGCCCATGCAACATATGGATTTGTTTTAGTCTATACAGCATAGTTTCTGTATGAGGGGACATGTAATTCATTAATTAGTGTGTTTTTATCCCAGTTGTCTCTAATTGCACTATTTGTTGACAAATATATTACACAGCCTGCTCATACCTTATTCACTGGCATAATAAAAGTACCTGTTTTTATTGCCTCTGCAGTATAGTGGCTGTTAGGGAGGGAGTGTTGTTTACCACTGCAAGCAAGTTACTATCTCCCCACATGAAGCTTTTTAACATGTGTGAAGTATATGCGAAACTTTTATTTGTAACATAAAACTAGCTCGGATGACAGTGATAATATAAAACGAGTTTTGATACGTATATAAAGTCAATATCAACAGTCCTGATTACAAACGCGTGATGAAAGGGACAGGAAGATTTGGAGCTTCCCTGGAGTGCATTCGAAGTAAATACAATTAACTACTGCTTTGAAATGAAACATATGAATAAGCAATATTTACTAATATTCATTAAGCGCCGAAATACGCAGGAAGCAAAGTTTGTGAACCAACACCAATGTATGAATTTTTCCATTAAAATATAAAATATAACAGAAAAGAAATAATAAATAATAAAAATTAAATAAGTTTCTTTTAAAATAAAAAAAATCTACTTAGTCTTAAAACATTTTAAATTTGTTTTCATTATTTCACGGCCTCCCTCAACAAAATTTACGGCCCCCAAGGGGGCCGCGGCCCACAGTTTGGGAAGCGCTGCTCTAAGAGCACAAGCTGACTTATTTGACAGGAACTTTTGATATGCTTTCTTCTTTTCCTTCACTGCCTCTTTAACTTCCTGTGTCCACCATGGAGTTCTAATTTTTCTATCCTTGCAGACAACTTCACCACATGCCTCTCTAGCTGAATCAATCCCTTATATTTTTGGCATCTCTAAACCTATTGGTGGAATTTTTCATTTCTAACTCCTTTTACCGCACTCTTTCCTCCATTTCTAAGCTTCTTCAACAACCTCCAGAATATTTTGCCACATTCTTCATATTTATTTTCTATGTTCTTGCTAACGTCCTCACATGACTTTTATTTAGCTAGTTTTACATAGTGTTTAGCTTTCTTACATTTGTCTATGTATTCTCTAAGAGCACAAGCCGACTTATTTTTGATGTGTTTTCTTTTTTCCTTTCACTGCCTCTTTAACTTCATGTGTCCACCATGGAGTTCTGATTTTTCTGTCATTACAGACAACTTCACCACATGCCTCTCTAGCTGAATCAATCAGGGCTTTCTTCAAGGCTTGCCACTGAATCTCCAAGGTTTGATTCCTGTTCTCAAACTCTTTCATTTTTTCTTCAATAATCTTTGTGTATTTTAGTCTGCAGTTCACATCTGAGAGCTGCTCAACTTTTATTCACTTTAAAACTTTCTTACATGTTATTCTTTTCAATATGAAATTCAATTTTATCCTGCTCAAGACTAAACAGTGATCACTTCCAATTTCAAATTCTCTGTACACTCTGGTGTCCTGCACCAGGGAGAAAACATCACTATCAACAATAACATAGTCAATGAGACTTTTCTTATTCCTTGCCTCTTCTCTCCATGTGAATTTGTGCACAATTTTATGTTGGAACATGGTGTTAGTAATAACCAGTCCATGTCCTGAGCAGAAATCCAACAGATATTTACCATTATTAATAGCTTTGCTCTTTTCTCCAAATTTTCTCAAAATATTTTTGTATGTCTTACAATCATTTCCTACTCTGCTATTTAGATCCCCAACAAGGACCAATTTTTCCTTTTTCATTGTCTCAGTTGCTTTTTCTAAAGCCCCAAAAAATTCCTTCCCTTCTACCTTAGTAGAACCTTCTGTGGGACCATAGGCACAAATAAATTCCCCATTGTCCAGTTCCCCATTCTCATATTTGCCCACATTACTCTACTTGAGACTGACTGCCATTCAAGAAGATTAGCCTCCTATTTTGTGTTGTATACTATGGCTACTCCTTCTTTTCCTCAATTGTCATTGCCTGAATATAACATTTTGTATTTATTACTCAGGAAGATCTCACCTTTTTTTGTCTTTTATGTTTCAGTCACCCCTATTATGTCAATGTGGTACTTATCTAATTCCTCAGCTAGCTCCACTCCATTTCTTTGTCATTCGGGCTTCTTATGTTGATTGATAGTACCGATCTTCAACTCTGATTATATTGAGTTGGGGTGTGTTTTAGGGTTTGTTCTAGTAGCTGACTTTTCATTGTTCGCCCTGGTTCCCTGGCAAAAACAACAGGGGCCTTGTTTAACCGGGCGATGCCCCATCCGGCATGAAATTTTGTCATGTTGTACCATCATTTTTTATTTTGGTTTAACCATTAGGAATACAATTTGGTCAGCTAAATCCCAAATTGTCAGCCCATCTTCGTTCTTTCAGTATCCAAGTAGATACCCAACAGGGTGCACCAAGAGAAGGTAAAGATTGGACATTAGATCAGAAGAACTGGTCAGTTCTCTGCATTCCTTTAAAGGCTATTTGGAGGTCTCCTCTCAGTTATACAGCTTTGACCCTTAAGCATCCCATAATATAGCAGAATCTTAAATAGCAAATTAATGAAATATTCCAAAAACTTTATTTTAGTAGTACAGAATGGCTTTAGAAAAGGATGATCATGTATAGACCCGACCTTTTGCCTAAAATTAATAATAGAGAAAAGAAGAGAATATAATTTAGAAACACATATTGCATTTATTGACTTTGAAAAAGCATTTGACAAATTTAAAAGAAACATACTTTTTAACATATTAAAAGAAAGACAAATACCAAATAATATCCTAAAAGCTATCACAAGTATATATGAAAATAATCAAATACAAATAAGATTAAATCACGAGCTATCATATACGAGAGAGATAAACCAAGGGGTCTGACAAGGATGTCCCCTCTCAGCAACTCTTTTTAATATTTACTTAAATGAAATAATAATAAAATGGAATAAAAATTTTCATCAAGGAATTAAACTTTCTCCAACAGTGAACTTAAACACTCTCCTTTTTGTCGACGACCAAATAATAATTACAAATTCTGAAGATAACTTACAGAAAGCTATTTTAGATCTAAATGAAATAGCCAAAGATTATGGTATGATAATATCAACAGAAAAATCAAAAACTATGGCCTTTAAAGGACAGGATCCAGCAAGAACTAAAATAGTAATAGATCACAAGATCTTAGAACAGGTGAATTCATTTAACTACCTAGGATGTATGATCACATATGAAAATGAAAAAAGATATAAATGTAAAAATTGCAAAATATTTAAAAATAACAGGTGTAATTAACTCTATATTTAAACCTAACCTAGTTCAAAAGCAAACCAGACTAAAAGTAAACAATACATTAGCACTACCAGTCTTAATGTATGGAAGCGAAATCTGGACAATAAAACAAAAAGACAAACAAAGATTAATAACAGCT